>NC_134485.1:345476202-345613702 GCF_040206685.1 Ascaphus truei
TCCTCATATATCTCCCCCAGCACCCCTCATCATCATAATCCTCAAATCTCCCCCAGAACCCCTCACTATCAACCTTTGCGATACTCCCCATCTATCTCTCATACCCCCATCTCTCCCCCTCACCCACACATATAATACTCCCCCTCCACATCAAACACACAATACCCCCCTGCACACCACACACATCCCACCCCCGCTGCACCTCACATCCTTGTCCCCCCTGCACCTCACATCATTCTCCCCCCGTACACCTCACATCCTTCTCCCCCCCTGCACCTCACATAACTCTCCCCCCCTGCACCTCACATCCTCCCCCCTGCACCTCCAATCACCCCCCCTACACCTCCAATGACCCTCCCCTGCACCTCCAATCACCCCCACTGCACCTCCAAACACCCCCCTACACCTACAATGACCCTCCCCTGCACCTCCAATCACCCCCCCTGCACCTCCAATCACCCCCCCTGCACCTCCAATTACCCCCCTGCACCTCCAATTACCCCCCTGCACCTCCAATCACCCCCCCTGTACCTCCAATCACCCCCCTTCATCTCAAATCACCCTCTTCTGCACTTCAAATCGCCCCCCCCGCACTTCAAATCGCCCCCCCCGCACTTCAAATCGCCCCCCCACACTTCAAATCGCCCCCCCGCACTTCAAATCGCCCCCCCCACACTTCAAATCGCCCCCCCCCTGCACTTCAAATCGCCCCCCCGCACTTCAAATCGCCCCCCCCTGCACTTCAAATCGCCGCCCCCCCTGCACTTCAAATCGCCCCCCCCTGCACTTCAAATCGCCCCCCCCCCTGCACTTCAAATCACCCCCCCCTGCACTTCAAATTGCTCCCCCCCTGCACTTCAAATCGCGCCCCCCCCTTCACTTCAAATCACATCATCTCGCCCCTCCCCCTTCCCTACCTTACCTTGCGGTGGAGGAGGCGGCAGCAGAGCAGGCAGGACTGCACGCACGCTCTAGCAAGCAGCAGGCAGGAAGTGCCTCAATGCTAGAGTGCGCTGCTACCCTGCGAGGGGGAGAGCGGGCTCGAGGGTGACAGCGGGCTCGCGGGGGGGGGGGGCGCGGGAGAGAGGGGGAGAGCAGAAAGCCCCGCGGGCCGCACAGTGAGTGCAGGCCCGCAGGCCGTGTGTTGTGCAGGCCTGGGTTAAAGGGATGTTTTACAACAATTTCAAGTAGGTTCATTTGGGTTGAAGTCTGGAGCCTGAGCTTAGTGTGTCAGAAAGGTGAGTGTATGTTTATGTAGCCCTGTGTAATTTTGGGGTTACATGCCTCTCTCCTCCTGTGCAGTAAACCCTGTTAAGAGGGCAGGTTTGCCAGGAGTAATCATGAGGTTTTGCCCTCATCCCCTGTGAGGTGTAATATGTAGCAAAGGAAGTGACAGCATGCTCTGTGTCCACTTACAGTGACATAGGGGTGGTGCCTCCTGGAGCTATATAATACGCATCACTTCCTAAAGTTAGTGTTCTGCTCTGACTGTGTCTGCCTGTGCACTGTCAGTTGCAGTGTGACAATCTGACCCAACACAGTGCCAGGGCTCTGGCACAGATTGTGGCCCTCCCTTAGGGGAGAGGTGGGCAGATTATTCCCCTTACTCTATTAGAGAGTAAGGGAAGAGCAAGGACAGCTTCTAGGGCCCTGACTAGGAGTGGTGTCCAGGGACTTCCTTGAGGTGGGCAACCTTGAACATGTGCGGCTAGAGACCGGCCGCTATGATGGGCAGTCTGCCCATGAAGATGTTAATAATGAGTGCCTTGATTAAAAGAACCTTCTCGCCTGAGCCTGGAGTCATTCAGGGAGAAGCTGCACCCAGGGGTTCTCTTCCAGAGACTCCTCCCTGCTGTCGTGTTGACCTGGAAGAGATGGAGGCGCTGTACCAACTGTGAGTACGATCTCAGCACTCCCTCACGGGCCAGTCCTGGTGAATTCCCCAATACCATCAAGCGGGAGACTCAGGAGTCCTGTAAGCCAGCAGGTGCACCACACGACATGACATGTAACTGGGGACAGTTTCCTCACATAGGGGTCAGTATGAGAGGGGCCCTGGGAAACACCGTTACATTTACATAAGAAAAACATGCGTGTGAGAGGGAATACAGCCTATTAAGTTAAGAAGTAGAACCGGTAGCACCGTCTTCTTTTTATCTCCAACAATTTCCAGATGCTTTAGGACAGCTCCCAGCATCAGCGAGTCTGTGTAAAACAACCTGGCCGGTCAGGTGCCGCCAGCTCAGCAAGTCCGTAAGGCCCCAGCTTGCTCTGCAGAAACAGCATCTAAAATCCCAATTACTGCTTGAGCAGAGGCGCATATCCTGTCTCTCCCACAACAGCAGGACTCTTTCACACACATGCAGAAGGGACCTATGGTTCACTGGGGTTGTTCTTATCACTGCAGGGAAGAGGTAGAATGGGCATTTTACCCATGAAGGATGTTCTTCTTTGCACAGGGTGTTATGTTGACAGATATAAAGAAGAGACCTGCTTCATGGTGGGATAGTGGTACAGACACATACCGTATTACATCCCCATCTCAATCTGATGGTGTTGTGGTCAAGTGCTCTTATCAATGCAATGACGTTGCATCTCTGTGTTAATTATGTTACAATCCTGTCGATTTGTTTTGTGGAAACAAGCACTGTATAAAAATAAACAAAAGCTGACAATTGGGTGCTTAGATCACGTTTAGCACCGAGACCATAATATAGAGATACCTGAAAGATCTCACTTTCATTTCACAGAGATACAGATACCGGAAAATTGCAGTAACTGAGTCACTGGGACCCAAGCACCTAATTGTCACTGGGACCCAAGTACCTCATTGTCACTGGGACCCAAGTACCTCATTGTCACTGAGTCACTGGGACCCAAGGACCTTATTGTCACTGGGACCCAAGCACCTCATTGTCACTGGTAATCCAACCCTATGACTCTTAAAGAGAGATCACAAGTGATCAGATATTGTGGTCACAGAATGAAACCTTTTCAATTGCAATCACTGCTCTCTAATTGTTAAGTTGTTGAAGGGAACCTCGTTTTTCAGCAGCAACGGGGTTAATAATTGGTGTTGGGGTATACGTATCTGCTCTAGGCCAACATGCAGCTGTTCAGACTGTGTAGGGGGTCTGCCAGTTTCCCTAATCCCTCCACAGCCTTACCAAACCCCTTGGCTCGGGGAAATCTACACGCCTGGAATTTCATCTCTGAAAAACGATATCAAAAGTGGTTTAAAATCCACTTAGCCGATGAAAATCAAGCAAGGGAAGGTCCATTTTGCTGTGACGGATCCAATCTTAGAATGCTATGGGGTCTGGCAGCAGCAGGAGACATATGGAGGAATGTGTAAGGTTTGAGAGGCTTAACCCCTGTACTTTAATAGTGTGACTTAGGCATGGTCTGTTATTGCACACCCGGGGATTTAAAAGCCTTTGCAATGTGACATGTGACTATATTGAAAATAAGGCATTGTTGGAGTTGAGTTACCGCTGAGCCTGCATATTCTAACCAATGACATAACTAAAACAGAGATATAGTTCTCTTGGAGTATTCCCCCCCCCCAGGTAAACGTTATTTCAAATATTTCAGCTCAAAATAATAATAAAAGTATTGTATTACTTCCACTCTTGTATTTAAAAGGCATACAACTCAGAAATAAAATGTGTTTTGAGGAAGTAGCAGAAGAATGCCATATAAACACATTGAGTCAGTGCCCACTTTGTCTGTGGACCCTGATAATACAATGTTATGTTTTTTTACCACCATTAAATGACCTCTATGGGTGATAATCCCGTCAGTGCTACAGGTTAACTCTGATCAGTTAACGTTCTAAAGCTTAGGTCGTTACGGCTGCATGATGTGTATCTATGTATCTTATTTATTGGCACATTAGAATCCCCTCTGTAATGTGCTTTACCTAAAAGCATATTATAATAACAAAGCTCCTTAATAAAGATCATAGGCAAATATATCACATCTATTGCTTTGTTTGGAAAATTGAAATATGTAATATTGGGCTTTTATTCCCTGAAATTTGGAATAGATCTTTTTTTCTTTTTTGAATTACTTTTGCACCTATAAGCCCCAAATATTTTGAGGCATAGAGGCCTGAATTCAAGAAGATTCTGAAGACTGAAATTCAGACATTTTCTCTTAGTTTATCCCATTTGTTATGAGATGGGTTCATCGCTTATAAGAAGTATAACATCCTTGTTTTTGTTAACCAATTCGCTGCCACTAACTAAACATGCATTTTAGCTCCCGCTGGAAAGTGAAACTTTTTTTTACATAGGTGTAGCACATGTTTTCCCCCCCCCCCCCCCCACCCTGGGAGATCTTATCATGGCTATTGCTAGGTGTAGTTCTGGTTACCTGTGAGGTACAGGAGAACTGAGGTACCCGCGATGTAGTAGGGGAAGCCAGGTAGACTTTTGGGGATTCCTCTGGTTCTTTCTTCTTGGTGTCAGCGCCCCCAGACATAGGGGACCTCAGCAAGGCTGAAGGCGGTCCCCGCTATGACAGTCCTTACTTTTAATACCTCCCTCCACACAGACTGCCGCGGAGCCAGCAGTATAAATGTAGAAAGTCTTTATTACAGCAGCCACTGCTGGTGTTGATACAGCGTATGCTCCAGTTGATAAAATAATCCCTGGCTTCTGGATGGTACTGGCCTGCGGGTAATGGTGAGGCCTTTCTGGATTAGTTTAATGCCTCAGCCCATGGGGGACTGAGCACATATCTCACTCCCAGCCGGGAGGATAGCTTGGAGTTCCTACCCATGAAGGGATAGTCGAACCCCAATCACTAACTGAAGGACCCACCCCTACGGGCTGAACTTCATACTATAATTTAGGCACTTCCTTCCTGTAGCTCAAAGAGGGAGGGCCCAGTATATGCTCCACCACTCTGTCACTCAGGAAGTCAGCATGAGGGGGAAAACCCCATAGGATGGCCTGTCACTGTCTGTGTCTTAATAGAACTTACATGACAGGGAAGGTAGAGAGATAGCTGGACCAGCCATCGCTATATAGGATATTATTATAAGACAAGAATTACATTAAAAAGGATAGATTGTTCCATTTTAGCACTATGGTCCAGATTCACAGAGCTGAGTCACGTTATGCCTGAAAGGAGCAGTTCCGCCCGTTTTCTGTCCCTATAGATGGGTAGCAGGGGGTCTCCGGAGCTGAACCATGTTAACTTGAGCTCCGGGGACCCCTTACTTCCCAAGAAACCTGCGTCCATAGGCAGGGACGTTTTACAATTTTGCCGCCCCTAGGCACTTATCTCCAACTCAGCCGACTTAGTGTTATGATGTCGCGGTGTCATGTTGTCATCGGAACATGACACCATGTAACGTCGTGATGCCATGTGACGTTACGTTGTCATGGCAACACAACACCATTTAGCATTCCTGCGCCACTATCACGGGACGCTGTAGGAAGAGATGTTTCAGACAAGCACAATTTATAAGGTCTTTCCAGCACAGAGGGAAATTAAGAAACAAAAAACAGAAATGTTGCCACTCCCAAATTATGCCACTCTAGGCCCGGGCCTATTGGGAAATCTGGCCCGATTTGTACAGTATGTGCTGCTGATAGCATGCTTGGCGTGGTAAACAAAATGGAGGCTTAAATCTCCTGTGGGACAACAGCCAATAGGAAGTTGCAACGTCATCCATGGAGCACCGGCAACATCTACAGAGGTAAGTATCTCGGGAAGCAGGGAATGCCCGGAGCTGAAATTAATGCGGTTGTGCTCAGGAGATTCCCTGCTTCCCAGCCACCATTTCATGCAATGCGGCTTTAACGTGCATCTTCAAAGCTCAATAACACAGCATGAAGTCTTGTTTTGGGCTGGAAACAGCCTCGTGTTAACTATAACAGACCTTAGTTATAACGCTAGAGAAAGATGCATCTGAATATACTATGCATATCCCAATTAGCATATTTCTCAGGTATCACAGGTGTGTTCAGTGCTGTACACGGGTATCTCACCACGTATTGTATAAAGGAGTGTTAGGGGAAATATACAAGTCACCGATTCCGTTACTTAAATAGGACTGGGATGTTGTTTTTACATATAATTAGTTTTACGGACATGCGTTAACCGCAGGGAAAATAACATCCATTACTAATTTTGGTAACGGAGCTCTGGGGACCTGGCCCTGGTTTCCCGCTGTGTTCTGGGGTTCCCTGAGAAAAAGTTGGTTACGGTGGATTATTTTACTCTTAATATTCCCAGTCATTTTATTTCTTGACATTTCATTTTATGTAATCATTATAAGAAAAAAAAAAAAGTAATTAAATATTATACTGCAATGCTAGAAATAAACTACAATATATTAAAAAAAAGCTGTTATTTCTAAATATAAGCGCTACCACAACAATGCTATGTTGGGTGGGTTTGATGAAGTCAAAATACATTTTAAGGGGTTCTACTGAGTCACAATACATTTTAAAATCTCTTGAGATTGAGTAAATAAAAATACCACTTGTGGTGCATTTGCCTGTCACCGGCAGGCCTGCAACCCTGTCTTTCCCCATTATTGCTTGGCAAACAGTGCTTCCACTGCTGCAAGGGATTCTGGGTAATGATATGCAAATGAGTACAGTGTGTCACTCTTAACATGGATAAAAAGTAAACATGGACCCCTATAAATGTATGGCTGCTGTATTATAAGATTGGAAAACACTGCTTCGTAAACCAGTCACTTGGAGTTAACTAACACCACAGAATATCACATTTGGTCTGTAACTCTACAGCCAAAGAGGCACTAAACTTAAACCAAACTGGATGTTTGCAGGGGGTACCATGCCAATGTACAGGGTCAGATCATTTCTTATGTGAGGCCCACCTCCTGCCTTTGTATCTCCGCTTGCATGAAAAGGTCAGTGGGAGACGAGATGCTGTCTCTCTAGAAGTTTCCTCTTGCTGTCAGTGCTAATTCCACACCCCACCATCAGCAAATGTGGTTACTGAGGGAGTGCATCGGCATACATTAGTGATATGTGCATAGCTAATGCCAGACGTGCTGGGATGATATTTACCCTTAGAGAGGGAGATGGAGAAGGGGGAGAGGGGATTAGGACCTGTTTGACTACACCTGCCTTAGTTGGACAAGACACTGCTGAGCCAGCACACACTTTAGTGTCTCAGGGCTTTCTGTTTTATTGATTGTACAAACTAATCAAATTAGGCTTTAAATTTTTTTTTTTATCTCAGTCGTCCAACCTTATTTCCCTAATTTCTTTGGGCAGAAACATACAGTATTTGTAAACAATGCTGCGGTTCCATCTCCTCAATGCTACAAAGAAATAGCTTTTTTTTTTAATATACAATAACATATATATATATATATTGTTTTTAATACCATGTTTATCACTTTCCAGAAAGAGTGAAGTTTAAGTATTTCAGAATATCCCAAAGGGGAGTAACGACTCCCTGGTAACAAAGGGGTTAAAGCAGCAATACTAAATGTATCCCTTTTTTTTCCTTTCTTTTTTTTATTTTATATGTAAATCACTTCACAATGTATAATACTACATTCTTACCTAAACTGCTGGCAATCGTTTGGTGCTCCTGTTATAAATCTATAGAATACGTATGGTGTGCCTAACTAAATGGCCGCCTTCTAACGTTGTGCGGCAGTCTGTGAAATGCTGCAGCTGGTATGTAACATTATATTACTAAGTGTAACACATTATTGCTACAGCTTCAGAGTAATAGACAGTCTGCTGTTTAGAACACAGCAACAGATCTATTTGTGATACTTTGTGGCCAAAGGTCAGAGCTCAAAAAGGTGTGTGTCAGATCCTGTTTTAAAAGAGGATGTGCATATGACTTTCTAAATGGTTGCTGTAGCAACCAAAGAATGATCAGTACATTAACAGAAATCACTAAAAATAACATTAGGAATGAAAAAAAACCAATACAGACAGTATTATCTAATACTATAGAACTAATTTAAAAAAAAAAAAGGATTATTCACGTTTTGCTGCTTTAAAAAAGTTGCAGGGTTTTATTTATTAATACAGTTTTATGCAAAATTGGATGTACAAGTGGTACACAAACAGTACCAGATGTATACAAAGAACCAGGGTCAAATTTATCAGTGAGTAAAGACACTGGCACTTATTCTGCAAGGTGTGATAGCGCAGGTGACATGCTATCGCAGGAAAAGCCCTATTAAAGTCAATGGGATTTTTCATGCAATAGCACGTTAGCTGTGCTATCACACCTTAAAGAATAAGGGCCACTGAGTTTGAGGCAGGGGAACCTGGTTTAAATCCCAGTGTCAGCTCCTTGTGACCTTGGGCAAGTCACTTTATCTCCCTGTGCATCAGGCACCAAAAACATAGATTGTAAGCTCTACGGGACAGGGCCTGTGCCTGTAACAATCCTATGTGCTGCCTACCGCGCACTATACTGTAATTGTGAAGCCCTTTGAGTCCCATTGGGAGAAAAGCGCTATATGAAATAAAGTTATTATTTAAAAAAATAGCATTATGAAAGAAAAAAAACAATTACTTCCAACCGGATTGCTTTTCATTGCCACCTTTGGTGATGTTTTCTGCACCAATTGTTACACCTGGAGACCTCCATCACTCTTCAATGGGCTTGAGAAGCATTGAGCTTCACTAAAATGAATGGGACCACAATCTCCTCCAGCACGGGTTAGCGACTCACTGCACATTACATAGAGACCTTGGATACATAAACCCACATGGGTTATTTCCCTGTGATTTAATCTGGGGCTGTTTTCTGCCGTAGTTTGGGAGCTGGGATACTTTGATAAATATCCCCCAAGTGTCAGGCTGCAATAACAGGTGTTTTGGCTTCCAGGACTTTTGGAACAAGCATCTCGTAGCATCAATTTATCATGGCAATTTGTGTCAGCGGGAACTTGACTTGTAATCAAATATTGCAATGAATGTTGTACTCGCCCTGACTTTCCCGCTCCGCTGTTTGTTTTTCACTTGTTCACTTTCCGTCAACTTAAGATGTATGTGAGTCTTAACTTCATTCGTTTACAGGATAGAGCTACTAAACCTGCCAATATGGGAAACTCTGTTACAGGAGCTTCCTGTTGGGTGCACGGAATCACCTAAAGGGGCAGTCCCACTTGGGCGGAAGTAACGTAAAAGGCAGCGGTGTGTTTAATAGGTTAAATGTACCTGACTGAGACAAACGCACACAGACGCCTATAAGTATTTTTAAATATATATTTTTTTGAAACATTTAACATTTCCACGGTAAACTAAAGATTTTAACGTGTTTTTACAATCTTTATCTAATGTCTTTTAGCGACTAGATTTTTGTGAATAGGCGCGTTAGAGCAGCATGTCATTTTACATTTAAGAGATCTGGGTTTTTTTTTTAATTATTTTTTTTATGTGATGCTCTATTCAGGAGCGATTGAAATATGAAGTGTCCCGGAGGTGACAATGCAGCTCTCCCCAGAGCCCAGTGCAGTCTGAATGTTATCATGGTAACTGCAAAAGTTTGAGATTAAGGGGAAAAAAAAACATAATTTTTAACATTATTTTTATTTTTACAGCGCAGGGCATGCTCAGGGGCAAGATACTATCATTGTACAAGTTAGGCTGCGGCCCCGCTGGCGCTGACCGCGCTCATGCTTGAGAGCGGTGACGTCACCAGCTCTCCATGCATGAGCGCCGGGTGTCCTCGCTATTTCGGCAGCGCGCATTGGGGGGGGCATTGCGGGCAAATTGAGCGCGCTTGAAAGTTACATTTTTTTGTTTACCCAAGCGCCAAGCATGGGTGTGTGCGTGTGCCCGCGCATGAGCGCGCGCGCGCACAGCGCGAGCGTGGATGTGACGATCCACATTGACTAAGGTAAGCGCGCCAAGCGCCAGCGGGGACTCAGCCTTAAACTCATATAGACTTCTGGAGGGAGCGTACATTAAATCTAATAACCCAGTTCAGTTCCATGCAAGGTTTGTAGCTGCTCAAAACTGGATAACTGAAACTTTCCTTTATGTGTGACAAATGATTCATCTAATTGCAAAATCAAAGCAAAGTCATTATACTCAGAGAAAGAAATATAAAAATTACTCAAAATGGGCAAATTTAATAAAAGAGAAAAAGAGCCAGTTTTGCAGCTTCATGCATAAATACTATGATCATGGCATAGTCTACGTTAGTACAGAGAACAGGTACACATGGCCCTGACGAACCCTGCGCAAGCGCACACACACACACACACACACACACACACACACACACACACACACACACACACACACACACACACACACACACACACACACACACACACCTTCCCCTATGTATCCACACAGAAGTGAAGCAATTATGTGGCAAAACAGCTGCCGCAAGTGTATGAAATAAAGAAATCCTATTGATTTTAGTGGGGTTTTTTCGCTCATAAGTATCATGCAGATTCTTGCCCTACATTTGCCCTTTCGCACAGACCCATGTGTGTGTTTGAGACGCAGCTTTCTCTGTAGATTACCACCATGTGTGCGTACAGGGCAAAGACTGCCGCTATTCATACTGTGTAAATACACAGCTTGGGCAGACTGTGTGTCAGTGTTTTGAGTGGGGGTAAGCTGTGCACTCCTGCTTCTCAACACTGCTCCTGTTGTGTATAGTAATGAACAGTTTGGGCAGCTGCTGGGTAACTTTCTCCAATCCACTCACAGACAAACACTCTCCCTTCATCATATGCACTATTGTGCCCTCAGTCACCTCACTGGGAAGTATTATTACTATTACTTATTATGTTTAGAGCAGTGGACATAGGTAGCCATTTTTAACCACTTCACAGCCATCTGCAACCCGCCCGGCACCTCTTCCAGCAACAAAGATTAATCTGCAAGTGCCTGCGGGACAGATCCGTTTATTTGGCTTTATATGAAGGAATGTGCCCGCGCACAAATATTTTTCTCCTCTGTTTGGAAAAGCACGACACAGATGTCAAAACACATCAGGCAGAGAGGATTGTGGGAGATAAGAAACAGCCAGGCTCCCCCTTAACCCTTTTGATGCTCCCGAAGCCTAACAAATGCTGCTGAAATGTCCCAATTTGTGAGAGATGTTCCCCTCATTATTTTGCTAAAAAAGTTTATCTTCATTCTGCTTTCTCCCTAAAAAAATGTTCAGTCGCTCTAGTGCAAGACACCGTCACACCACATCTCTGTGGGGAAAAACATGCCCGTGTGTTGGCCAGTGTCACTGTAAAGCAAGGGCGAGCAACTCCAGTCCTTAAGGGCCAGCAACAGGTCAGGTTTTCAGGATATCCCTGCTTCAGCACAGGTATCTCAATCAGTGGCTCAAACTGAGCCACTGATTGAGCCACATGTGCTGAACCTGGGATATCCTGAAAACCTGACCTGTTGGTGGCCCTTGGGGAGTGGAATTGCCCACCCATGCTGTAAAGCAATGCGTTGCAGGCCTCTCCAGCAACAAAGTGGTTAATCACTAAAGGGTTTACATCAAACCACTCCCCCCCCCCCCATCCATATCCCCACCTCCCCCCATCCATATCCCCACCTCCCCTTGAGAGTTCAAGGTATATGGGGATCAAACTATACAGATTATCTATACATCAGGAAAATGTGTTTAGACACACACAGGACAAGGTGCTTTTGTACTAGGGTCAACTTCCAGGCTGGACGATGCCTGGAATGGAAGGAGGAGGGGGAGTGGTGTGCTGCATGCTTCATACTTACATGAAGTGTTTCACAGTTAAATTGTCACAGCTATATAGTTACACAAATGAACAGCTTCGGGAGGTCTGTGTTTGTTGGCTGGGGTTTGGCACTTGAATTTATAAGGACTCAGGTTCAAGTACTTCATGCATCATTGGTGCTGCGGAGTCGAATTTATCATTAGTATTTGCCGTAACGAGGCCCTACGTGTGTGTCAAATCAATGTAAAAACCTGCGATTGAAGTCCCTCGCTCATCTCATTGGTTCAGAAATATATTTACCACGTACCCAAAACAATAATGGTTATTTTCCTATATTTAATATTGTGTCATTTGTACAATAAAGGTATTGTGTAATATAATGCAATGATATTGTATTAAAGTATTAGTACAGATTAATATTAGATTAATTATTATTAGCTTTTATTTGCATCGCGCCAACATATTCCGCAGCGCAGTATAATATGGGAAGGGGGGGACAATAACATTGTTTGACTAAAGAGTACAGCGATGTAATCACAAACTGAGACAGTAGGAAGGAGGTCCGTGCCCCAAGCAGCTTACAATTTAGGCTGCGCTTATAGTGCCGGCGACGGTGACGTCAGGCTGCGGTCGCTGGAAAAATCAAACTGAAATGACTTCCAGCGATCGCGACCAAGCCGTCGCTCTGTCGCTTTGCGCTTACTATAAGCGCACGCGACGGCGGCAATGCATTTGTTTTGACGCTCCCGTCGCCGGCACTATAAGCGCAGCCTTAGAAGGAGGGGAGTGGAGACACAAGGAATCATCTTTATATATGTATTATGTTCTCTATACACTGATTATTAATAACGCTGTTACATTTTCTCAATAATTATGGGAAGCCACACTAGGTAGGAAAACTAAAACATAATACCTAGATATATCATTGTGTAGAATTGCAGATAAACAATGATTGGCGCATATGTGGTGAAAAGAAACCAGCATTATCCTGCTTCTGTCGCTAGCAGTAATCCCTCCGTCTACCATGTTTATATTGTATGTCTGCTATAAAGTGTTGCACATGTTGTCAGTATTATATGTATGTATATCTTTATTTATATAGTGCAATACATAATAAAGCAAGAAGTCACAGCGCACCAAAAGTGAGTATCAAATGGTACATTGAAACACACACAACGTGCATCATAAACTTGCAATTAAAACGCAGAAAACGCATTGCATTCCAGCCGGCGCGGGTCTGTAGCTAGGAAACAGCACAGACCCGGTGTACCGGGCCCACAAAATCGCAACACTTGGAGAGGCAGGAGGGCGCGCGTGTCAGAGCGTGTGACGCGAACACCTGATGAAACACGTCATACGTGCGAAACACATCGAGGCATCATAGCGTATCTCACGTCATCACATCGTCGCGCACGCCCTCCTGCCTCTCCCAGCGTTGCGAGTTTGTGGTCCGGGGTCCTGGTGCACCAGGTCCGTGCTGTATTCCATCTACAGACCCACGCCGGCTGGAATGTAGTGCGGAGCGCAGTTTCTGTGTGTTAATTGTACGTTTGTGATACATGTTGTGTGTATTTTAATGTACCATTTCATACTCGCCTTTGGTGCGCCATGTCTTTTTGCTTTATTTCTTTGGAGATCCGGCTGGATTTCATGTGTGGGCGCGCAGAACGCTCGTCCATGACACGTGATACGAGGAGGCGATTCTAATTCCAAGATCGTGTTCCCATCCCTCTTATCTTGGGTCTGCGGGATTGGGACTTTTCCTTGTATAGCGCCATCCACGTACATAGCGCTTCACAGCAGTAATACACGTGACATAATAATATAACACATCGTGGGAATAAGAGCTTCAGACATAGAAGTAGATATCAGGAAAAGGAGTCCCTGTCCCGAAGAGCTTACAATCGAAGTGGTAAGTAGGGAGTATTTACAGAGAAAGTAGAAGATATGTAAAAATAATATATTATTTATAAGGTGCCATATTCCACAATCATTTGGTAAATAGATTAAAGACAGTGATGTAAAATGAATACAATAATACCAATCAATGGTATTTAAGGTATGGAAAAGCTTAAATTGGCCCCTGTGCCCACGCTCTGCCCATGTTGCCCTTGCTCTGGCTGGGTGGTTACTATACTGATGCATTGTTAATCAGCACACATAGACACAGGAGAGGCCTGGTGGTAATCCAAGCCTTGGGACCAGATTCAAATCCCACTTCCAGCTCATGGTGAGGTTGGATAAATCACTTTACGTCCTTGTGCCTCAAGCTGTAAAATTCAATAGGAAGCTGTTGACTTCAGAGACTTGCATCTGAAAAGTCTGTGTATATACAAGGGCTATACAACACAATATGATTCTTGTTATTATAATACCCATGTGAAAATTGTAATTCGGTTATGGCAAAAGCTTTTGCAATAGGTTGGAAGTGTCCAGGAAGGATACTGAACACTACATGTACCTCTTTTTTTTACCATCTGCGTCTTTTCCTCCCTCTAGATGATATTACTTAATCATAACCCAATGTGTCTTATTGCATGATAAGTCAGTGTTAGTTTCAGTAGTGAGCTAAGGCATAGGTCCTGAGGGATATTAAAATCCCTGGACTCACCATTTATCCTGCGTTACTCCGCAGCCCCTATAATAATGCCAGCGTTATAATCTGTCAACCTGCCACCCAACCCATGTTTTATGTTAATCAGGGGCGTCTTATTGGCTCGGGGTCAGCCTGTGACCAGGTCAGACCTGTCCCGAGGCCAGCCAGGGGTCAGAAGGTCAGGGGTGAGGAAAAGAGTAGGCCTTCTGCATGGATTTTACAACAGGCTGTGATGTTCTAGGAATTCACATATTCATGCCTGCAGCACTGACTGCGGCTGCCACTGAGGCACTTTCCCCCCTCTGTCCTTGTGGTCACAGGCTTGTGCATAGGAGTGCCAGTAATGCACCCAGCCATATAACACCCTATCTTTCTTAACCCTTTTAGTGCCTGTGGGGTCAGCAATGCATGAAAAGGATACACTTTTGTTTGTTACGCTCCATATTAAAGTATCAATCCCCCTTATTATCTTTTTACATAGCTGAACCGGGGGTTTACTTACCTGAACCTGGTTCCCGATATATTTGGGTTTTGTTGTTCCTATGCTTGACACAAAAAAAAAATACAAATATGGCTTAAGGGTTACAAATAGAAAGTCGTAAAATCAGCTCCCGATGATGCAACTTTCTATTGGCCATTGGAGTGAGCCTGACTCCGTGGCCATTTTGTTTCCAAGTATTTTTGCATGGTGTCCGCATCTCGGGAATCTGTGTGCTCTGAACATTCTACTCCCGGAGCTGCAGTTGCAGAAGATCAAGATCTTCCCTCTTATGAATCTACAGATCCTCCATTGTGGCCTTAAGAAAATAAGACTTTGGTGCAGGGATACTGGTGTTAACGAGGTCTCGAAATGTGTGGAAACCTGAATGGAAAAGACAGTGCTTCAGAGAGGTCCAATGCTGCTGGAGTCGAGCGTTCTGTAACTAAGGATATGTTGGAGTGTGCGATGAAAAATGAAGCGACTGTTACAAGAGACTACATTATATATTCTCCTTCTGAAGGCAATATTTCAAGGGGGAGAGGGGCACTAGTCTATACTTTGGACAAGGCCCACCAATGCCGTAACGCGGCATTGCTTGTACCTGTCGGATTGCATTACAGTGCAGTAGATTGCTGGCTCTTCTGCCAACAGCACAGGGATGTTTTATGATGGAGGGTAGATCTGCCTGGAACACTGTCACACTGCAGACATGGAAATGGGGTGAAATCGGAGCGTATTTGGGTAACTGCACTAAAGGGGAAGCTGCCCCCATGAAATAGGGAAATATGCGCTTGACTCGTTTGTTGCCAGGGAGGCCTGCAAAGCAATGTGGTGCTGGCCCTCCTGGCTGTGATAAGCCCACCTGGACATCCGATGTAGCATGCCCCTGTTCCAGAAAGAGAGTGTGAGTATAAGGTCATTAGGGATCTCTGTGCATAGCAGAGAGCACAAGAACGTCTGGTGAGAGGGACGTGAATTTATTGCTCACCTCTTCAGTCCTGTTATATAGAAACGCTGCCTTGCAGCTCTGTTTTCTGCTGGCCCTGACATATCTGTGTATCCAGCAGACAGAGCATTAGTGGCTCTGATGAGTGCACCAACATTTCCCTTATTGGTGTGCTCTAGTCTGTGATGGTGGTAGGATGCAGTGGGGCTTCTGTGAAGGCTCCTTCATAGCCAATCTCATAGCTAATTACTAACTGCAGGCCAAGCAGTAGCCATACTTTGTTGCATTATAGAGAGATCTTGTGGTTGAAACCAGCCAAACCTCGCTGATCTCTCCCTCAAATCCCTTCATCTCTCTGTGCCCTAGGGTCAAAATATACACAGTGTTCAGAAAAAACAGGACCCCTTTTTTCCCGTCATATCTTGCAGAAAAATCAATACATTTTCAGGAAAATTGGAGCAATTACAGTTTTGTCACAGTAGATTATTCCATTTAAGAATGATTGGATAATCTAATAAATATTCTTTGGAATTGGTGACGGCATGATGACCTCATCAACCATATAGTTACAAAATGGTGTTTAGTGAAGAAGATAAGCACGTTATAAAGTGCTTGAGACAGAGCAAGAATTATGGTCCAAAACGTTTGCATAAAATGTGTCCTGATAAAGGATAGTCGCTAGGAGGACTGAAAAAAAAAAAGGAATTAAAATAAATTGATGCCAAGGTTAGTTTGAAGCATCGGGTAGCTGTCGTCCGCAGACTGTTCGCACAGATTAAGCAATCAGACAGGCGTTCTTGTCTTGTGGGGTGCGTTTCAGCGGAAGGAGGACATTTTGAACACACACTTTCAACTCAAAATTTACAGTATTCATAGAGTTTCAGATTATATTACAACAGTTTAACACATTTAAGAGCTATGAAAGAAAAACTCCTATTTCTCGTTTTAAGGAACAGGAACCTACCGCAGTGTATCTGGTACTTGTTGACATAATACAGTGACATCAATTTAGTTGATTGTCGACATTGTGCTTCTTATATTGTGTTGATCTACGTGACAGACCTAAATTGTGCACATTTTTAGAAATATATGAGATCAGATGCATTGTAAGGAAACCCAACCCCCTCTAATAGCTTGTCTGAGATCAGATGCAATGTAAGGAACCCCAACTGTTCTGGCCCAATCACACCCTGATAGATGCATAGGGACAGGCAGGTTAACAGAATCCCATATATCAAACAAGGGAACCTTCTTACTTGCTGAAGTGTTTATTTGGGGCAACAACATACAAATTAAAAGGGGGGGGGGAGTACTGAGGGAACACTGGGACATGAGAGCAATGGAGGGGAAGGGAGATATGAGGGAAGTGGGCTAAATGCAAGATATAGGGATAGATAAAAATCAGTAACTTTACCAGGATAGAGATGACTGCTCAAGATGGCTGCTGGTACTAAAAGAGAGCATGCTGGTCTGATGGGAAATTAACTGGGACAATACCACCTGGCAAGGGGAGGGCAGTCCATCCTGGTAAAAGCAGGGGGGTTGCAGCTGGCTGAAGCCAAGAAACCAACAATAAGTCAACATTGTTGCAACAGCTAAACTGAGGAATGCTGGCAGCCTGAAGACAGAGAAAAAACACAATCCTGTTCCAGGACACCAACCCTCTCTAATAGCGCGTCTGAGATCAGATGCATTGTAAGGAACCCCAACCCTCTCTAATAGCGCGTCTGAGATCAGATGCATTGTAAATTCTTCTGTATTTGGTACAATCTTCAAATTATCTGAAAATTGCAGAGACCCTTTTAGGGAAGCCTGGGGAACCCACGTGTTGGAACCCCTGTTGAAAAACACTGGTTAGAGATTCAATGCAGCAGTAACACTAAGCAATCGGAGAGCTGCACCTTTTTGTACAGTATGTGTTATGCAGTCAAACCTACAGTATGTGCTGTGTTGTATCATAAAAAGGAGACGGGTGTATTTGCCTAAACCCTGTTGCTGCCATTGGTGCCTACAACTCATAGCTTTGCAACTCATTGCTGTCCCCGATGACAACGGAAAAGTGTTTATAAAATAAGAAATGTGGTGACTCACTTAAATGTGTCAGTAAAATAATAATTATATGAATTGCAACATATTAAAGAAACAATTGTGGTTGCTCACGTTTTCTTTTTTTACCTTCTTGTACAGTTAATGATTTTTCTTTTTATATATATAGCAGTCTGGGGGGGGGGGGTGGTAATTCCACAGCCAACCCGCACCACTTTTGTAGTTCTGGGGACCCACCAGTTCTTGAGATATTTACCTTTCTTACCTTGGCTGCCAAATCGACTTGAGTTCCGTGGGCCAATAGGAAGTTGCAATGTCAGCAAGAGGATGACGTCACGGCTTCCTATTGGATGATGCACTATTGTGGTTCCGCTCTGCTAATTCTATTACATTTTGCTAATTCCGTCAAAGAAAACAATCGACATTCACAATGGGGGAGGTAATGTTACATTGACTTTTGCAGTTAATCTTCACGATATGTATGGTATTTGCAACGTGAATAATGTTGTGGGGTATGATCCCCTAGTTCTTCTATATAAACTAGATATTATTCGGTAGCTGTACAGTGGTCTAGTAAAAAAAGCACTGATCAATGAGGTGAGAAGGTCTGGTTAGAGCCTCTTTGCCAGTTCTGTTGAACCATTGCCATGTTATATTACATACCTGTTCCTTGTGCATCATGTTAGATGATCAGCTCACGGAATGGGGCATGTGGTTGCAGCCGTTTGCCGCAACCAAAAGACCGCCGGTGTTTGGCCGCAGACGGACCCTCCGCCACAGCCTATCCGCTGATGGAGCCCCGTCAGCCACTTTTAAGGTAAGTTTTAGCATTTAGGGTAACGGGTTAACTTAAGGGGTTTAAGTGGTTAGGGGGTTAATTTAAGGGGCTTTAGCACTTAGGATAGGGTTTTTTAGGGGAAGGGCTTAATGTTGGGGGTTTGTGAGTAAGGGCTTATGGTGGGGGGTTATAGGGTGAGGGCTTAGGGTAGGAGGTTTTAGGATAAGGGTTTAGGGCAGGAGGTTTAGGCACTTAACATAGCGGTGTAGCGGATTGCAGGGACAGGTCCCGGCTTCAGATTGAGTCACGACGAAGCGCCGGCGGTCATTTGGTCGCGGTAAAATGGCCACATCCAAAAGTCCTGGACCGGACAGCTCACCGGTACAGCGGACTCATTTGTGCAGCGCTCATTTCTCTACTTGCAACATGCGAATAAACTATTATTACATCAGCATTTATTCTCTGATCCACTAGGTGTCAGCAGAACATTTTAGGCTTCGGCTGCAAATTAACATTGTTAACCCATGGGTGGCTGAATGTAACATTGCAGAGCAGTGCACCTGCCCCTAGAACAGTGTTTTTTTTAAATCTTTTTATGGTTAAGGAACCCTATATTTATAGTGTGAAATTATGCGGAACCCCAACCCTCTCTAATAGCGCGTCTGAGATCAGATGCATTGTACGGAACCCCAACCCTCTCTAATAGTGTGTCTGAGATCAGATGCATTGTAAGGAAACCCAACCCTCAATAATAGTGTGTCTGAGATCAGATGCATTGTAAGGTACCCCAACCCTCAATAATAGTGCGTCTGAGATCAGATGCATTTAAAAATGTTCTGTATTTGGTACAATTTGCAGGGAACACTTTAGGGATCCCCGCGGAACCCCTGTGTTCCTAGTAACCCCTCTTGAGAAACACTGACCTACAAGAACCAATGAGTTCCCTCCACGGGAAGGGAAGAGGAGAAAGAGATAGCGTGGGAGAGAAAACTGGAGATGAGACTAAACTGGGGGAGGGGAATGAATGAACAGAGTGAGAATGAAGAAAAGCAGGTAGTGAGAAGGCAAAGCAGACACCGCTGAGGGAGAATTCAAACAGGAATAAGGGCAGTGGTTGAAGTGACTTAAATAAAAGTAATGGTTTTGTGCCTTAAATCAGAGGTCAACCTGGGTGACCAAGCTCTAGATTGTAATCTAGAACGATGTAAACATTATATATGATGTAAAAAGGAAAGGGATGACTGGTTTTTAAAAAAAACTTTTTTATTTAAAAAAAAAAAAGTCTAGAATTCTAAGTTTGTAGATAACAAAATATGCCTTGTACCCTTGGTGTAAAAACAAAACAAAAGTAGTGATACTGCATACCCCATCGTATTATCCCACTTTAACTACCGAATAAGATATCAATGGAAGGTGTGTGAGTGTGTAAAGAGAGATGAAGTGTGTGTGAGTATATATATATATATATATATATATATATATATATATATATATATATACACACACACATATATACACACACATATATACACACACATATATACACACATACATACACACACAGTGTGAAAGGAATGGCTATGTTTAAATAACATTTTTCAGATTCATATTAGGCTACAGTGAGCATAGTATTAGTGTATGTAAAAATGGTTACTTGCCCTGGAGTATACAGAAGGGATCTGATCCTTATTAGTTAGACGGGATTTAAATGTAACAAATCATTATATCTGTTGACATATATTTTAGATTGCCTGTTTACTGCTGCACCACAATGACGTCCCACAACCATGAGAGATAATGAGCATTATTTAAATATGGCACAAAATGGTGCATGCATAAGGACCATTAATATTAAACCATATTAACTACTGTAGATAAAACTTCTTGCCTTGGCTAATCAACATGTGTCTTTACTAGCTCAATGTTTCACTTCCCGAAGGAGCCTTTTTCAAGAGCACCATTGGGAAGTGAAACCTAGAGCTAGTAAGGACACATTAATTGCACTATTTGGCGTGTCTACTTTTTTTTGTCTTTCTATATACTGTAGTACAGTATAGTGCGTTAGCAGAAGCACCGATTCCAATCTTTTGGATTATTTCTGTTATTGTTCGTTCTCTCTCTCTCTCTCTCTCTCTCTCTCTCTCTCTCTCTCTCTTCTCAGTTTCTACTTCTGGCAGAGAAGGGGATAGAGCAGCATTGTCGCTTGGGAAAAACCTTTGGCGAATGCAGCAAAGTGATTAAAAAGTCAATATTGGTGGATACTGATTGCAAAGTACTTTAGTTTTGTTTCGTAAACACATTCATGAAACCCGTAGTGTCTTATCAATTAAATATAAGACTGTAGGTCTATGTACATTGTAAATAGAATCAGACTCTTTCTATTTATATTTTTGCTGGGATAATGCGTCTGAATTTTCCTACTATTTCCTACCGTTTTATAAGGGAAACCAGATTATAAGAATGGTGACAAACCTGAGGTTTGGTAATTACTAAGGATTTTTGGGGTAAGGATAAAGCATCATTGTATGTCTTCATCAATCATGGGCAAAGTTTGAAAATGCAGACTGATGGGTCTCTGGCATATATTGTCCTTATCATTAAATCTTAATCACAACTCTGCAATTCTATGCTGGAGGATAGTGATATCTGATATTATATAATGGGACATAAATCTGTTTGCGATGTGATTTGTAATTTGCTGATATACAGTACTGAAAGAAAGCAGAGTATTTGTTTGCACTCGTACGGAGACCCGTGACGCTTGTTGCATTTCAATAATAGCCAGAGCAAATGACAATCCCACTTGTGAGCACAGTCTCAGACAGGTCTGTAACATCGATTTTCCTCATTATAGCTTAGCATACAATGCTTCCACTGCAGCCAGGGATTCTGGGAAATGACATGCAAATGGGCACACAGTGTCACCTTTTGCTTCTCATCCATTTTAACATGGACAAGGACACCCATACAAATCCTCTAATACCGCGTTTGCCATGGTAAAAGCCTAGAAAGTCGGAATGAATGTTAATGAAACAGACCATGTATGTTGTACATTGTTGCATAAATAATTTTACGTTCAAGGAAACCATTATGGCCATAACATGCCTGAAGCCTTGTGAAGTTCCAAGACGGGCACTTTACATGTTGCTGGATCAGCCGTGTAGATCACTTTAGATTTAGGTAAACCAAGCAGGCTGAGCAGGACCCAAGCATAAGGACTAATGTTATAACTGTTAAGGACGAGTATAGATGTCTTTAAGGTTATTGTTCTTGCTGACGTGTTATGGTGGGATATTCAGCGTTATCACTGCCATTAAATGCTATGGAATCCCTTTGATCGTCCGCGTTATAAGGAGATATGCTGCGTGATCCGTGGGAGCAATGAAGTCTGCTACATCTGTATGTGCTGCGGGGAAATACGGGCAGAGGACGTTTAATCTGATTCGCATGATGCATCGGATCTGTGAATAAACTTTAACGCTATTCGCTAAATAAAAAAAACAAGAAATGTCACACACACACACACACACACACACACACACACACACACACACACACACACACACACACACACACACACACACACACACGTTAGTCCAGTTGCGATAGTGCAGAATAAATGAGTTCTTCAGGATTAGGTGATACCTTTTTTATTTGGACTAACAATTTATGTCAAATATATGTACACACACATATGCATGTATTAGGTAGCTATAAGAACAGATTTCAGTTTTATTAGTAAAGGAAAACCTGTATTTAACATTTGATAGTCAAAGCAAACAGAGGTAGCGTTGTGTTTCACAGTATTACATCACAATGATATGTAGTCAGTGCATTGCAAATCTCCCCTTAGCTGTGTAGTGCAGTCAGTGCTTCTCCACCAACATATCTGTTCATGTATGAACCCCTTGGCTGCCAGCAGACGTGGAATGTCTATGTCTATGTCTATTGCACAGCACTGTTTAAATGTCCGTGCTATTGAGCAAAAATAGCATGCAGCATATTAAAGAATGCTGAATTCTTTCCTTCTGTGCTTCGTTATTTCACCTGTACTTTGGCTGCGCCCTCCTCCTCATTACAAATAAAATGTTTTTCTTGGTTGGCGTTATTAATGATTATCTGTAACATTGTGAGCATATTCAAGTGGGTATCACGTTTATTCTGCCAATCTTCATTTTTGATCTTGTATTTTAATTTTTTTTTATTAACATTTGTATTTGTTGTCGATTCTTGTGATTTCTCATCTGCTTACAAAAAATAATAGGATTTATGTATCAACATTCATTGAGGCAACATTGGTGTTATTCTGGGACACAAAAACAGCACTGGATATATTAAAGAAACACGTTCCAGCTGAAATAAATTGAATTTGTTCTGTAAAAAAGTTCACCTATTCTGCCTTGATACACAGATCCTGTGCTACTGGTAGAGCAGACAATGGATGGGTACACTTTCGGGGTCTATATGTCAAAAGGGATCAATTCTCCCAGCTACAAATTGTGATTTATCAAAGAAAAGGGATCCCACTAAAAACAATAGGATCTTTAACTTGGCTAAATCTGGTGCAGTTTTTCGGCTGGGTGAGACTTTGATAAACAGTCCCCATTGCCCTACAGAGCATTCTGTGCTTTTGGAGTGTATGGATACATCAAAATAACAAGGTGCTCCCTTCTCCAAAACTTGTAAGCAATACCTCTCGTTTGATAATACCATTGATTCTAAACGGTTCCACCACTGATTGTAAGAAGCCCTATCATTGCTCTTTTTGAATGATGGTATCGTCAAACACACCAGCAAGGCTTTGAACGGTGCAGCCCGGCTTCTGCCTAAAAGCTGCCACCTCTTAAAGCGCACTTGTTGATTATTTGTGTGTTACAGAAGAGGTAATATAATAGCCATACATTCATTTGGAGTTAATGTTTCAGCGTACAAAAGGAAAATAATCAGCAGGTAAGGTGGCCAAATGCTCTATATCTGAAGTCAACTTGTGTTTGTCGGCCTGGGTTCCCGGTGACATGCCGCCACTCGGATCCGAATCTCCCAAAACTGGGGCAAGATTGAGGCCACAGCACTGGATTTATTCAAAGAAAATAATATTACGGAGGTGTTTTTAAATTAGCTATTTTTATTTTTGCAGTAGTTTAGCTGCCGGGAGCCCTTTGTAAATAGTGTGTAACCCGTGTGTGTGTGTGTGTGTGTGTGTGTGTGTGCGCATGCGCGCTCACACACTGTCACACTGCCCCCTGGCAGGTTCCTCTCCAACGTGATGGTAATGGACATGAGAGCAGCCAATAATAACGGCTGTGGAAGAGGACGGACTATGTGGGACAGGAGTCTTTAAGAAAAAGAAAGGCAGCCATGTTAGATTAGATCTGCATGAACCTGAGCACAGCAGGTTTGTTCCAGGTCTGCAGAGAGGGTGCACGTGATGACAGGAGCTGAGAGCTACAGTTCCAGAGTGGAAAAGAGATCACGCTCTGGAGGTATCTCAACAGGCTCAGTACAGCACAATCTCCCACGGTGAGCCGGCACCATCATAAGGCAACATACCCAGGATTGAGTGTCTACTACACCACTGACTCACACCCGCACAGCGCTATTTGGGGACTGTGCTGTATATGTGTACAGTGGGTAGTGATCCTCTGCTGAGGATCACAAGGTAATAGAATGTTGACCCGCCCGCTCGTCCTAGGTACTCCTAAATTACGTGACATTTAGAGGTGAGACGCAAGGTGCATAGGGGAAGTAATATATAGATAAAGAATTTTGATCCTCAGATGATCAGAAAAGGTCCTTAGAAGCTGCACTCAATACGGGTATTTCTCGGAGGATGGGAATGGAGATATAATATCTCAATATGGCAGTCATGTGACCATGTGATCAACTGTGCTCTAAAACGTCCAACAGGTCCTAATAGGGCCAGAAAAAAATAACATTTGATTACATCAATAAATACACATAGTGAAAATTGTTTACAGTGAATAAGGTTTAAAATCCCCAAGGTGGGTGGCGACGTGGTATCACACTGGGATATATACCGTGTGTGTATCTCAGGGTATATATATCAAGTCAAATGCATATAGGTGTATCCCCAGTGAGTTCTTCTATGCACCCTGGTATGATCAGGATGGCTATGTATGTATATGGTGTTTATGAGTTCAACCGGGTATAGCAATTGTAGATCAGAGTTGTTAACTCATATTACACACATCTGGGTGTAATGTTATAGGTATATACAGCATAACATGGATGCCAATGGGCATTAGTAGAAAAACATATGGACGTTTTAGAGCATAGTTGATCACACGATCACATGACTGCCAAATTCAGATATTACATCTCACCGACTATTACAATCCCATCCTCCAAGAAATACCCACATTGAGTGATCTGGGGACCATTTCTGACCCTCTGAGGATCAAAATTCTGTATCTAGAGGATAACAAGGTGTCTGAGTGTAATAAGTGTTTAGTAAACTAATTACCCGTACTGTGTTTGTCTTATTCCTGCTGTCTGACCTTGGGCCACGTGTGGCCCAGTAACTAACAAGGGACTCAGGCCCCAGCCTCAGTGATAATTATAAGTCTGAGAGCTAAAAGTAGAGGGGTTACAAGTACATGTGTTATTAGCACTGCATGTAGTACACATTCTCCTGGTATTCTCCATATGTGTTCCCTTTTCAACGCTAGTCAAAGCACCTCAGATGCAAATAATGGTGTAAACAAACAGCACCATATTTATCCAAGGAAATATCCCAATGAAATATAAGTCACTTTTTGTGATAGATATGGGGCAGTACTTTTAGCATTGCTGCTGCTTCGTTTTGCAGCTGGGAGAGGAATAGATAACCACCTTACGGACAGTGCTATGTCATAAGACATCCCTTCCCCTCAATATCCGGCTGACACCCTCTCTTTCCACCTTTAAAACTCATCTTAAAACACACGTCTTTAACGAAGCATATGCGTAGCTCCGCTGGCTGATACCATACAGCTCCTATGCATGTACCATGACCCCCTGCAGACGCACTTACCAGAACATCCTCCTTCTGTCTCTGTGAGTTCTCTCCACTTACCAGCAGATTGTAACCTCATTGGGACGCGGACTCCTTTTCCTAGTATTACTTTTCTGTCTGAAGCGCTTATTCCTATTATGTCCCGTGTATTACTGCTGTAAAGCGCTATGTACATGGATGGTGACCTACATTCGAACATACATATTGTGGCTGATTCATTTAAATGGGCCATAAGGAGCCTTATAGCTCAGCATCATATAGCAAATGTAAACATTCAAGTGGTCTGCAAGCCGTTGCGCTGCACAGATTTCCACATTATGCAACATTGCTTGGTAGGTTTCTTTAAAAGTATTCCTCTGCTGCTTATTGGTAAATTCCCGCGACCTGTAAATAGTTCCCCCTTTTCCTCTTTCTCCCACTGGCTTTATAGTCTTTTCCCGGTGCCTTCTACTTTTCTCCTATTACTTTTTAGCAATGAGATGGGTGTCACAAAAATGACCCAGTGTGCACCGTTATTGGCACTGCACCCATTTATGTTGTGCATTTTGCATCGTATTATTGTGCGGACGCAAAACTTAAATTAAAACAAACTTTAGGAATAAGATGCAAATTGAGATTGGAAAATAGATGCAGTGCAAAAAATAATGCAAATTGGGTCATTTTTGAATTTTTGCAATAGCCCTTTTTAGCTTTTACAAACATCCTTCGCCCCGGTCTTTAAGATCTGCAATTTCTTATTTGTTATTCACTGTTCTTCAACTTCGATTTTATTTGCAAAGTGGACTATTACAAGCCCATAGCAACTATGTACGAATGACCAAGTGCTTCTGCAAGCAATGTTATTTAAGTCACTGTAGCCTTGTATGTATGCCAAACATACTGGTGGCAGATTTATGGTATTTCCATAACAATTGTGTTACTTTTCAAAGTCTTTCATACTCAGAGGTAATTCTAAAATGACATAAATAAACATCACTGTAGCATTTGTGAACTAGTTATACTTTGAGAAGTACCCCGCCCTACTTATACATAATATTGATTCCTGTTCTCCATGCTATTGCAGAGATGCTGAGTTTTGCCAGGAATTATTCATCCCATTGCAAACTATTTCAATCAATAGTGAATCCATCCCTAGTGCAGACATACTGTAAATGATGTGGATATGTCTGTGACTTCTTCACTGCCTGGAGAAACTCTGGATGAACCCGCATATTATGCTGATTTTCTTATGATTCTGTAGTATTTG
The DNA here is from genome assembly GCF_040206685.1 of Ascaphus truei. Taxonomy (NCBI): domain Eukaryota; kingdom Metazoa; phylum Chordata; class Amphibia; order Anura; family Ascaphidae; genus Ascaphus; species Ascaphus truei. The sequence continues at coordinate 345,502,991 of NC_134485.1, forward strand.
TCACACTGTACTATGTAGCTGCTCCAAAAAACTTACAAAAACATTTTGTACATGAAGAACAGTAACTATTATAGCTCAGATCTAAGTGTCTACATCTTTGGTTGGTGTACTTTTCTAGTTAGCTGTATTTGTCCTGAAGATGGGCACGTTGGTTGCCATGATAGTTCTTCATAGATATACTTGTACATGAAGCAGCACATTTAAAGAGGAAGTGAAATGTACAACTACTTATATGAAAAACTTATGTTAATAAGATATCGCTGCTTGTAAGAAATTCCTATCTTTGGTTTAAAGCCATTCTGTAAATCGCCGAGTGCTCATTCTCTGTGATTTACTGTGGCGTACAAATGGAGGCACAAGGCAGTTGCGTCACAACTTAAACGGAGGGCACTGTGACATCATGACTCAGTGGGGGGAAAACTGACTTCACATATAGTGTAGGATGGGAATTTTATGACATCACAAAGCACCATGGGTGTGTCTGAATATATCACAGTTTACAGAGGGGGGAACCTGATGCTCTCACAACTCACTGTTTGGGTGGAATATGATGACATTATAGGTTTGGTTTAAAAAATTATCTCATTATAGAGTGGAATCTGTTGACATTATATTCATCTGGAAAGCTGATGGTACTGCAGTTCGTGGAGTTTAAGATATCACAGCTCGCAGAAGGCTGAGCTGATGGCATCACTACTCCTACCAGGAGATGAAGCAGGGGACGTGTCAGATTTCTCAGAGATGGAGGAATCTTCTCCAGTGGACAACCCTACCCCTTCCCTGGGACCTTCCCTGTCTCTTCTCTTCTGCTTCATCCTGCGGTTCTGGAACCAGATCTTGACTTGGGTCTCCCTCAGCTGCAGCACCGAGGCTATTTCAACCCTGCGGGCCCGGTTCAGGTAGTGCGTGAAGTGGAACTCCTTCTCCAGCTCAGTCAGCTGCTTGGTGGTAAAGTTGGTCCTAGTAGAAGGACTGAGCTCCTTCACCCATCCACTTTCCCCTGGTCTGGCTGCAGATGGAAAAACAAAGAAAAATTAACACCACATGCATAGATAATTGCAGGCATGCTCATTTTGGACATTAGAGACCATTTGCTATGATGCCTCCTTGGCTGCTTGTTTGCATCTTGGGGGTTATATTAAGTATCCAAAAGGTACCGTGAAGTGCCTTACCGAGCCCTCAAGGGAAGGATTATTTGATGGTAACCAAATGTAGAACTATTAATATTAGGAATTATTATTATATTTATTTGTGTAGCACAGAAATATCATTTGGTGTTGTACAATGGCATTGTCGACTTCTAGCAAAACACATGGTGTCCAGGTCACGCAAGATGATCAGACATAAGGTCAGTCCTTCCTGCTATTGCAGTTTTTCACTGCAAAGTTTTGCACCTGGAAGGATGTGATAAATAGCCCACTCTTGTTTATTTGTTTTTACCACACTGACACGTGTTAATAGAGACACAATTAACTTTTTCCCATGCCATTGATTCTTCATGGGGCGTATGAAACATTGTAGACACCACTATATCAAGGTTATTTTTACCTCTTTCACCCATTGTGTTTTGGCGTAGCATGTGGATTGCAGATATTACATACACACGTTATAAAATTCTGCATTCCTCTCAAAAAGTCAAGTCGATGCAGTTAGAGCCATTATCGGACGAAAACTCCCATTAACACCAAACAGCATGTAAAGCCGCTTCGGACGATATTGAATGAACCTTTAAGACATCTGTCTAGTGAGACTCTTTTTTGGGGGGTACAGTAAGTTCATTGGGCTGCAGTAATGCGAACTACCAACACGGAATCTCCCATTCAAGTTGATTGGAGTCTATGTGCATTAGTGTCGAATCTGCACCGTTGCCCTTAATCATTTACCCTCTTACAGTTGGCGCAGAAGTAAACTAAAAAGATTTTTTTTCTCTCGCTTTGGCTGTTTTAGAGCATCGCCCCCACATACGTGATCTTTTGCAGCTCTGACCCCTATTTACTATACACTAAAGAATGGAGCTTCCCTGACATGGAGATGCATATTGAACAGGGTAGAATAAAAAAAACGGAGAAAGAAGAAGCGTTGAAACCCCCCCTACCACTTGTGCAACAAAATAAAGTGATGTGAAACAAAGTGAAAATGCAATAGCCGCTAATATAGCCCTATACTTGCCCTTTACAACAAGTGGTGCTGCTCAGATTATAGATTGCCCCGCTGCATTTCTGCATATTGAACAGGGACCTACATTTGGAATTCTTAAACATTTCTTCAAAAAGTGTTGCAGGCATTAAACAAAAGTGCAGGTAAGGCTGGCTGAACACGCTCATTTTTTTTTATTGTAACCTCAGTATACCCAGCAATGTGGAACTGCTGCCTTAACAAGAAAAACCTGTCTGTCTGTCTGTCTGTCTCAGTGTGAGCAAAGTGTACAAAGTATTATATTGCAAGAGAAGGTGGAAACAGGTGTGGATCTTAACCCTTTCGCTGCCAGGTGGGCTTGCTCTTTACACTGACAGTATTTGAGTTGAAGTAGAAATGGCATTTTACAAATTGCATGTGCTTTTCCGGAGTTTGCCCTGATTATTTAATGCATTGTAACATTTTCTAGAAGTTTTTGGTTTCGGCGACATTTTATGTAAAACATTTATTTTTTAAATGGTTACCATTGTAATATTCTACAAACTGCTTTATGAATCAAATGTCCAGTAATTGGGGCCAAATGTTATGCTGATAAAAAAAGAACCACTTAGTAAATTAACTTTTTGGAAAGAGTCCCATTGCATCTTCTTCTGTGCTGAATCCTTGGCAGTGTACTGGTGGCACTCTAGCACTGCAGATGTTAATTATTTTTGTGGCACTAAAATGAATCAAGTTTAGTCCATCCATGGCCTCAGTTGACCCAACACAACATGTCACAACATGGCTCAACATAGCAAAAAAACGTACACATGACTGAAAGTTGTATTGGTGCAATACATCAGGCGATATCACAACATATTAAGCTAGAAATGCCAATGGGATGAGTTATAGCTGTATGAAATGTTCTTATTGAAGTCCTAAGTATATACGACACCTACTTTTTTCAAATGAACTCCATATTTAGACATATACGATGGGCCATATTTACTAAATCATGCTAAACCGTTAAGCCAATTTAAACGAATGGGCATGTAAGGCATACTATGGCTAAGCACGATTTCGTAATCATAGCCTAAAATGTTTATGAAGAATTCCTTGGCAATAATTTGCAGCGTCTCCAGCTGTAAAATAGTTAATGCAGCAGAAATAGGTTCTTAACATTTTAATTATAAACACTAAAAGTAAATGTTCAAAATCGTAAACATTTTAATAGGTTTAGTATTTTCAGTGCTTTGTGTTTGTATCATTTCAGTTTCTGTGTACAGTTAGGACCTTTGGAGTACCGTATTTCCTCGATTCTAAGCCGCACTTTTTTTCACATTTGACCATTTCTGAAATCGGGATGCGTCTTACAATCGATGTCATTGAAAACGGGTATGGTTCCTGTACCAATATGGCCGCTAATGCGAGTCAACTGAGGATCACGTGATCTCCTACGTTTGCAATGACATTCCTAGAACGCGTTGCTGCCAACCCTAGCGCACCGCCCTTAGTGCTGAGCAGCAGGTTGCTGCTGCCAACTTATACTGTCATCAAAAAGACTTTACTATGATGCAGCATTCGAAGTAAAAACATTTTTTCTGTACATTTAATGCAGTTTTTCTTTTCCCCCCCGAAAATTGTTATTAAATCAATGATGTGTCTTACAGGAAATATTGTATTTGACTCCTAACATTATTAAGTCAGTGCCTTTGCTCTGATTCTCCTCTGCTTGTATCAGTGAGAGATTTGGCTACAGCAAAAGAAGGAGTTAGGCTGCGCTTATAGTGCCAGCGACGTTGCGTCAAAACAAATGCATTGCCGCCATTGTGTGCGCTTCTAGTAAGCACGACGCGACAGAGCGACGGCTTGGTCGCGATCGCTGGAAGTCATCTCAATTTGATTTTTCCAGCGACGGCAGCCTGACGTCACTGTCGCCGGCACTATAAGCGTGGCCTAAGGGAGTTAGTTATGTGACACTATGCCCAGGACGTACTTGAAAACGAGAGGTAAATCTCAATGTATTACTTCCTGGTAACGAAGGGAAGAAAATCAGGGCTCCAAGGATTTGCTCAAAAAACTAATTTATTGCCAATAGACTTAACGTTTCGGCCACACAGGCCTTTCTCAAAAGCAGAAATGGCACAAGGATGTGCAGCAATTTATCATTCTTCTATTTACTTCCTGGTAAAACATTTTATAAATAAATATTGCAACAGGTTGATCTAACTCCTGCTTGTGCTGCTGTCATTGTGCTCTGTTTCTTCTGCATCAATTGAAAAAAATAATATATATATATATATATATATATATATATATATATATATATATATATATATATATATATTAATGAAGTGCAAGAGGGGAATTGTCGTCGAATTCTCTTTTCTAGAACAAAAAGCTCTAAAGAAAACAATTCTGCTAGCTCCAAGGTAGTGTAAATCAACCCATTAAAAAGTGTGCTTGTTACATTGAGGCATTTGATGCAGATGAGAGTGAATGACAGATGGAGCTGGTATAGTGCTAATGAAAGTAACTACCTACACAACTCGTAGAAAAACATAATTAAAGCAATGGGATTTTTTTTAAATTTGAAAATAAAATCTGGTGCTGTGTTTTATGCATTAGAATTATTGCCAAGCGGGAGATTTAGATAAATAACCCCCTTAATCTCTATTTTCATATGGACCCCTAATAGGGGCTTACATAGGGACCACACATCTCTACCCAAAGGGCTGGCAGAAATGTATTAACCCCTTCAATGCCACGGGGTTCAGTAACTCATTGCGTGAAGCGGTCAATGTAATAAACACAATGATGTGCATTTTACAGCAAACGTCTGATGTAAAATTCAGATGTGTGACATACTAAAAATACAACATACTAATAATGTTAAGAAGTATTTTTATATTAAGTGTAGTTTTGTATAATACACAGCAGATCACTCAGGCACTGTGTTAGTTAAAACCATTCTCAAATAAGTAGCACATAGTTAAATGTACATGTCAATTACATTTCCAGTCTAAATTCTTTCATAACTAAAGCTGTCTCACATTTTAATCTGGGCTGTAACTGTTACATACGCCTATAATATATATATAATATATATTATCTGTAACTGTGCATGCAATGTCTTGTATATAATGTATAACCCTTTTCACTTAATCTAACTATGTATTTGTCATCATAACTCTATGCCCAGGACATACAGTACTTTAAAACGAGAGGTAACTCTCAATGTATTACTTCCTGGTAAAATATTTTATAAATAAATACATTTCCATAACCCAACACTTCTATTGGATGAATTAAACAGTGTAATGTTCTATTACTATAATTTTTCATTTTTTAAATATTAGGACCACTACTTTTTTGATCTGGTCATATGAAAAGGTATTTCTTAATAGTTCAGGATTATTTTAAACTCGTCAATGTAGATTGGTTCCTCTAAAAGCATTCAATCAGCCTTAAAATAAAATGTTCACTTATTTCTCTCCTTTAATGTTTCTTTTCCTTTGGTCTCATCACATCTAATCTAATCTGGTAATTGTTGTTCTTCCCTTTATCTCTGACTAATATTGGCAGCATAATTAGTGGAAAGCAAACAACAGAATGAAAACAAATCTGTATCAAAATGTGATTTGGGTATATGTTTACAGACAGTCTTATCATAAAAAGAGATTAGGTAACGATTTCAGAAACACTTCAAAGCAACTGGCAAGTATTACAAGTTCTTAGAACATGTTTAATCATTGTTTTAAATGGTGGCAATCACTTATATTTAACCCATTAAATATGTCACTGACATTAGTCCTCTTTAGACCCAGGAGGAACTACCCATTTAAATGTAAAACTAGCAATAGCCAAACTTTGTTTGGAACAAGGTATTAAAACCCTTCCACATTATTACCAAGAACAGGCTCCAGTTTTTATAATATATATATTATATATTAATATTTTATATTAATATCTATATTATATTCATTCACACAGTATCTGTATGATTTGGCTTCATAATAATTTATAATCTATTTAATTGTATTCCACTGTACCTGTAAAAATGAGATAAATAGAGGCGTGGTCTCATTTAAGAAAGATAACACATACCATGTTAAGATGCTTATACTGACACTTTGTAAATATGCTAACACAGCGCAACATTATTTAGGACATATTTGAGGGCTAAGCCTGCCTTGGAAACCTGCAGCTGAGAAACAGGGCAACCCTTCTTCTGTCACATCCCACACACAGCAGTAAGTCACATGAGCAATTTGCTTACTGTAAAATACCAATATGTGAAGGTAATCCAAACACCTTTAGGGAATCCAAATCCGGAATGAATTCGGTTAAACTTGGCAAACAATAGTTGGAACAATAACTTGGCAAACAATGTTGGAAACATACAACATAATAAATCACTTGGCGCTATGGTGTATTTGGGTGTTGCTGATCACAGACTGCGTGTGGGCAGCTCACTATCTAATCTTTGCCTTATCTCCTCCCTGCTTTCACTTTTTAATCCCAAAGAACAATTAGTACGGTTCGTTGTTATTTACCACTTAGAGAGTGTTAGTTTGGTTAACCCTTTACCCCCCCGCCCCCCCCCCCCCAGCTCTGTACTGGAAGTCCTGTGCCCCATGCAGGGACAGAGTTACTTTATTGCCTATTTTGAACTACGGGCAAGGGGAAAACGGTAACATATTGCTGTATTAATAGGGCTTACTCATCACTGCCACCTATATACATGTGTGTGCGTGGGTATGTTTGTGTGTATTTACTTATACACACACAAATATATATATGTATATACATGTGTTTGCTTATATATATATATACAGACATGTATATGCACATTTATATATCTGAGTGTATATATTTATATTTATAATGTTTATTTTGATACACAGTGGTGCCTATTTGATGGCAAGTTTTAGTGTTTGTACATTTGCTAAATAATACTCTGGAAATGGTATTGGAGATAGATAGCAGGTCCTCATATATAGCACATGCATACAGCCACACGTGACACCTCCAGACACTGTGAATGCTCAGGTCTGTGCTCAGATCTCAGTGCAAATCAAGGACATTTCAGGTCCTAAATTGAACGGTGATTTATTCCATGTGAAACGGTTATGTGTATTGCTGAGCTGTTCTTTCTCCATACGGTTTCCACTTGGTTTGATCTATTTCTGCTTTGATTCCTCCTCTTTCTCTCTCTTGTCCCCTGTCACTATCTCTGCTATTATCCTGCTCTAACTCTCTTTGGTCGCTTTGATTCATCGTCCCATCCTCTCTCCTGTATTGCATTCTATTTTTTATTTACACTCATCTGTTTTTTTCCTATCACGTTTCCCTTTCCAAACTTAAAATACAAAGTCGTCTCATTATACAGCAGGCCTGGCTCCTTCACGAGGACCCACATAACCCACAAGAGATGAATATATGTATGCACTACCTAATTTACTTAACCATTATTTAGTATGCTTTAATTATATATGCATTTATGTATATATACATACACCGTATTGAATATATATATATATATATATATATATATATATATATATATATATATATATATATATATATATATATATATATATATATATATATATATGTGTCAGTGTGTTTGGAGATTGATCTGTTGATACATTTATCTAATTAGTTGTTGCCATGCTAAAATGTGTGTTCACTTTCAAAACATATTCAAATTGACAAACTTCCAGAGCATATTTCAAAATGTAAACATATAATAAATAAAAGTGACAAATGACAATGATGACAATGACAGTGAGAGCACTGCTGAGCAAAACCTCCTGCCAAACAGTAGCAGGCAAAGATCATAATGACAGGGATATATGCAAGGGAAGAGATGAGCCTACCCATAACTTCAAAGAATCCAATGCTATTGTGCATACTCGTGCCCATTACTAAATTACCATTTTAACCGTCTAATCATGGCCTTTAATCCTTTGGATTTAACAAACAGCTAAAGAGTTAGGAGAAAGCCTCTTTACAAATGACTGTGGATACACCATTCTTCAGGATTAGCAGGATATCCTGGGGGATTACAAGCAAGTAGGAGGCGCACAAAGTTTCCTACAGCTCTGCTGCTAAAACTCTTTACTGTGAGAAATCAAACGAAATCCACTTCTGTATAAATCTCTTGTTATTCGTAGATTTCCAGGAAGGGACTTTTTATTTAGGAACCAACATTCTGCATGAATAAAAAAAGCCATATTTGTATTAAACCATATTTCACCAGCTTTGTAGTTTATACTATGAAGATTTGTTTATTACTGTGGGTTTTAAACGAAATATGTCTAAAACATGAAGCTGAAAATCATCATTGTCATAAAATGAGCAAAGGGGCTTTTTTTCACTTATTTCCTAATGGCTTAATTCCCCATGTAATCATATCTTTAACACGTCTGCCTTTCGCCCATGAGAGTTATATAATGTGTACATGACCTGATTTGATGACCCTGTCTTTAAAAAACGTTGATATATCAAGTCTTGCTGTCATAGCAATAAGGCACTGGACAGACTGCACACAACAAATTACACACATTGTTAAATACAAAAGAATACTTAGTATATACAAGTGTATTCCTCCATACACTAACCCCCCTCCTTCCAATAACGACATAATGTGTACATAGGTGTACATACAACAATTTGTTATTATAGATAATTACACGAATAGTTGTTTTTGTAGGGGTTTTACACCCTCACAAAGTGAAAAGAGAAGAGAGGGATATGAGGAAGAAACTAACTTACCTGTTTTGGGTGGATTCCTCCTGAGTTTCATCCAGTCAAAGGCTTTGATTACATTGTGTTCACCTAGAGAAGACCCTGTCCCCAATTCTGGTTTCTTGCTGGGGCAAGACGGGTATAATCCCTCCTCTTCACCTGGCTGGAAGGGCTGCACCCCCAAAGTGGCATAGCAGTGACCAGAGAGAGCCGTATAGGGCACCCTGGCACCCTCAGTATAACCAGAGTCCCGGGGTGGCTGGAAGTAGCTTGCATGGAAAGCTGGGCTTGGGAAAACTCTTCCCCTGTGGTTGTGGTGGTGGTGGTGGTGTGCAGAGCTGAGACCTCCTAGATGAGGATTGTCTGGTAGGGGAGTGTAGGTGAGCTGCCTGTCTACAGAGTGGCTGGAGATAGAGGGATGCACAGCAAGTTCAATATCCTTCAGCACCCCAAAACGTGTCTCTCCTGCACAGCTGAGGGCTCCTAACCCCTGCTGCAGATGGTGAAGGGGCTGCTGCCTTCCAGGGCAATCAGCCTTTGAGTCCACAGCATAGATGAACTCGTGAACAGAGTTCATTATTGTTGCAGTGTCTCGGGATCTCGGGGCCGGTGCTGGTGGCTCTTCATGCTGACCCTGTGTGCTGAACACGTCAAATTGGGACACTTCTGTCCAAGAGCCTGAGCAAGGAGACAAGCAGCAGAGCTCAGCTGAAATCTGAGCTGTTGGCAGGGGGTCACGTGAGCAGCTGCTGGCCAATGGCCAAGGGGATAGAAGGTACTGTTTGAAGAGATAATTGCAGCAATTTGTAACTTCAAGTCTCCTTCATGTAACACTCAGAAGTATACAACACACACACACACACACAAATACATATATGTATGTTCAGTGCATGCACCTGAATATACACATCGGCAGAATTAGGAAATATTTCCTAATCATTTTTTTTAGCTCGTTTTTCAAATGTAAGCAACTTTTTATTTAATCAATTATCTTAAATTTGTGGCAGTAGATTATTTGGCCACCACAATAAGGGAGATTCAGAATTGGTACATCTCATAAAGTGAGTCTCTTGACTGCTATAATTGCAAGCTGAGGGAAATAGAAGCAAGGTAGCTTAATAAATTCTCATTAGGGGAGCACTTTTTGGAATTTGGCCTACTATGCTATCCCGGATTTTGAATTTATTTTATGTGCATCTATTATGAATTTATTTGATTAGCTTTCCCCCCCTACTTTTCATTAGTGCTTTTACGTATATATTTTATATATATCCTCTAGATTGTAAGTTCTCAGGACCAGGTCCCTCGTTACCTTCTGTATTTGTTTCCACGTGTGTGCCAATATTTGTATGTCATTCTGTTGATGTCATTGATGTCACTCTGTGCCTCGCTGTGGAATATGTTGGCACTTTACAAATAAACGATAATAAAAATATATAGCACTGACTATGTATGCAGCACTGCGCAGCAAGTTCTTGCTCAATGAGCTTACTATCTAATGCTGGTGGGACGCAGGACACTGGGATTTGAATTCGTTTCACCCACCTCACAGGCAGTGACAGTACCACGGAGCTACTTCTGTAGGTAGAGCTGGGAAGTGAATGAGGTACTCAGTATGTATAAATGTTTTTATGAGAAGGAACTACTACTATTATTACTCATTACTATCATTACTATTGCACATAGACACCCAAGTACATATGTCTGTGTATTTATCTTTCATATAATATATTATAAACATGGGAGGGGTCATTAATTAAAGCCTCCCAGTGGCAAAACTGGTGCAGGATTGTTTTCCCTTGTGGATTCTGGTGCTACTCTTTTGATGAGTTTTACATCAGTTTTATACTAGGGATACTTTTGTGAGTAAAATCCATGGTCTCCTTATTGCAAAACTGGTGCAATACTTGTGCAATACCCCCACCCCCCCACCCACACCATTTTGCAAAGTAAAAAGAAACAGTTTTCTTTTTTATGCATATGCTTTGTAGAGAACCCTTGATAAATACCCCAAATAATTGGGATGTAATAATGCTGTATAGTGTAGACCAGGGGTGGCCAACCTGGAATGGCCCGCGTGATAACACTCTGGGATCAGCCGCTCCGGGGGGCGGGAGCTCTACCAGTTTCCTCCTCTGGCCGCCAAAGCATCTGTGCGCTGCAGAGTTCCAGGTCTCAGCTGTGGGGCTCTCTCCCGCCATTCCTCCCACCCCATGCTTGTGCACCCAGCCCGCACCGGAAGTTGGGCCCAACTTCCGCATCCATCAGCGGGGCCTCAGCTCCCATCTGCGGCGGAACCGAATACCTCCCCCCACCCCAAGGTAAAATTCTTAGAGAAGGGGGAGGGATGAGAGAGAGTGAAGGAGGGAGATTGGGTGAGAGAGGAGATGGGGGGGAGGAATTGAGTGAGAGAGGTGAAGGGGGATTGATTGGGAGAGGGGGGGATTGAGTGAGACCTGGGGAGGGGGGCAGTGGAACAGAGGCCATTTTATTGGCAAACCTGGAAAAAAGGTTGGACACCCCTGGTGTAGACTATGCAAAAGTTATTTAAACTTCAAAAGAACATAATTGTAGCAATGGGAGCATACAATGTCTTGGAAGGTGGCAGGAAAAGGATTTCTGAGTTTTGTCCCAACCGAAAATTACAACTATACCAATATCCACTCCACTGCTGCTGGATAGTGCACAGATTTCATTCAGAAGGATTCCAATGCAGTCATCTACTTCCACTCTGAATGGACAAGATGGCAGTCTGGTTGCCATTGGCCATCTTGCTTTCTCTCTAGGTTCTGACAGTGTAAGAACACTGCCTTTGATGTTGATGAACCTGGTTTAAATCCCAGTGCAAACTCTCATTTTGACCTTGGGTAAGTCACCACCTCTCTGTGTACCTTCCTGTGCCTCATGCACCAACATTAGATGGTAAACTCTTTGAGCAAGGCACTAATTGGTTCTGCATAATTCTATGTACAGTGTTACATACAATGTCAGCGTCATATCTGAAAAAAGGTAATATTATATCAGACCTCATTTTTTACAAAAAAAAAACCATGATGATCAAGGTGGTTTTCTTTATCAGAGTATGGGCGGAAACAAAATGGTCAGATTGTATTACAGCATCTTAGAATGCCACCTTGTAGTCTACAATACCCAAATGTCATCTTCCTCCTATCTCCTTCAGTGTAGGAGTAGACAACACAGTCTTTTCTTCAATGCATTGCTGGCTCCTCTGGTAGTGATGGCAAGTAACTCCTTCCAAATAATTGTGGGCAGTAAAGGGGGGTATAGAGGGCGTACCAGCATTAGACTGTTGATGGCCCCAAGGTTCAACAAAGTATCCGGCCACTCCTCCTTCTCTTACCATGCACCCCATAACTGGAACAGTCTACCGGAGACTCTCACTTCCGCCACAAGTCTAAGTTCTTTCAAAACAAAAGCTGTCCCTCATTTGAATCTGATCTGTAACTGTTACATACGCCTATAATATATATTATCTTTAACTGTGCATGCAATGTCTTGTATATAATGTACTGTATAACCCTGATCACTTAATATAACTATGTATTTGTAACCATGTATTTGTCATTATAACTCTGTGCCCAGGACATACTTGAAAACGAGGTAACTCTCAATGTATTACTTCCTGGTAAAACATTTTTATAAATAAATACATTTGTCATCAGTGTTACAGGCACAGTTGCTTGGACCATATTATTGTCATATCATTGCGTGCGTAGTATGACTATGCTGGAGGCATTTTGAATCTGTACAATTACAGAAAACAGAAAAACCTGATGCAAACATTATTGCCCACACCAACATAGCGCCACCCATGTACATAGCGCTTCCCAGTCGTAATACACGTGACTAAATAATATAACACATAAAGGTGAAAAGTGCTTCAGACATAAAAGTTACATTAGGAAAATGAGTCCCTGCCCCGAAGAGCTTACAATCTAAGTGTGGTCTTCCTCTTCAGATTGAAAGTTCGCATTGAAAAGTGACTCCCGAGATTCCCACCCCACCAAACCCCTAAAACGCACCCTTGTCCACTTATCGCTATACTACTATGCTTATGAAATCAAGACCAGACACTATATGTAGTGGTAAAGGCCACATAATTTATTAAACCATAAGTAATGATTAAAACACAACAGATTAAGCCCCCCAGGCCTTGCCAGCTGTAACCACGCCTGCTTCCCAAGTGGGGATATTATTAACAAAGAACCACTACATTCCAACACACACAGTACAAATATAAAAGGTAACATACAGCAACAGGGCCACCTTGAGCCAAGCTCCTCCACTACCTCATCCCGGACCCCAAACATGGAACCAAACAGCGGACTTTGCACCCAAATTTATTGCACCTCTGGCAATGCCCAGGCACCAGCTTTGGATTCCTAAATATACATTGCATTTTCCCCCTTATATAAAAAAGAACTGTAAACACATAAGCATTGGTATATATGTGACTGCATTAGAATACAAACATACTAAACAAGGGATACACAAATACGACAAGTTGAGATTACTTACTCAATAGGGGAGGGAGGGTTGTAGTCAGGGCGACTGGTTCTTGAATAGTGCGGGAGCCGCTGGCAACCTCATTTCTATAGAGTAAACTATGTAATTTATACAGTAAAAAATCAGATTGGTATAATAATTTAATAAACATATCATTTATAGAAGTTACATTTGGTCCTATATGGCACTGCATCTTACTAAAGACTTGTTGATTAGCATTGTACATTTTTCTTCCCCCTTTGTGTTTTCTGGGATTATAATTAAGGTTTATTGCTGACACTTGTTTCTCATTGGGCGTTTGTTTAAAGCAAAAAATCTTCCACTTGAAGGAGAGAAGGTCTCCAGTAGGCAAATAAAGTGACAAGAATTTGGAGGTTACAGAAGTGGAGATACTGAATACTGCAGAGGGGGAGATTTGCCTAATGCAGTTTTAGGGGGCAGAAGCACATAAAAGCACATGTGTCAACCCTCTCTGGTTTTTTTGTTTTTTATCTTAAGAGACTTTAGAGATTTCAACGGTCTACTGATAAAATGCATCCCTTCCTTTAAAATGACATTTTTTAGTCCAGCATCTTCAAATGCGTCACATTATGGTCCTTGGAGCTTAACACCTCTCTAAAAGCACATCTATATCAGACTAAGGGGCCTATGCAGAGAGCAGCGAATTTAAAAATTGGCGAGGGTAATAAAAAGTAGCTTTTTTGGAGAGTTTTATTCTCCATATGCAGAAATGTGCAAATTCTGCAAGTTATAGCATGAATGCGTGTGGCGAGTTTAAAATGGAGAGATGCGCGCTGCAGAAATGTGTTAAAAAAAAATCGCGCATTTTTTTCCCTTTCCTATGGCCGCGAGCTCCAGCTTCTTGCCAACTTTTCTTGGCGGAGCAAATTGTAGAAAATCGCGCCATTTTATTGGCGCGAACAGCCGCTAGATGCCGTTCGCGCCTCTCTGAATTAGGATATTTTTAAAACTGGCGAGATGTAGGTTCTCGCCAGCCGCGCGGCGAGATTTTCAAATAGAAAAAAAAAATGGCGCTTTTTTCGTACATCGCCATTTTTTGCTGGTTTTTGCGCGATTTTCTCCGAAAAATGGCCAGATTTTAAAAAGCGCTGCTCTCTGCATGAGGCCCTAAATGTGTATCTGTGAGGCAGGTGAACCCGGTTCTAATACACACACTGATTCTTCTTGTGACCTCGCCACTTACTTTATCTCCCTCTGCCTCAGGCACCAAAATTAGATTGTAAGCTCTTTGGGGCTCCGAATCATTGTCCTTACAAAATTCTATGTACAGCACTACATACACTGTCAGTATTATATAAGAAAACAATATATATACAGGCATACCCCGGTTTAAGGACACTCACTTTAAGTATACTCGCGAGTAAGGACATATCGCCCAATAGGCAAACGGCAGCTCACGCACGCACCTATCAGCACGTCCTGAACAGCAATACCGGCTCCCTAACTGTACCGAAGCTGTACGCAAGTGGGGAGACTATAGAGCCTGTTACACATGCGTTATTTACATCAGTTATGCACGTATATGACGATTGCAGTACAGTACATGCATCGATAAGTGGGGAAAAGGTAGTGCTTCACTTTAACTACATTTTCACTTTACATACATGCTCTGGATCCATTGCGTACGTTAATGCGGGGTATGCCTGTATTATGTTGTCTTTTCCACCATAGATTGAATGAGGACACAGAAATCCGGGCATTCCTTTTCACCACATGATTAGTTTCTCCTACTACACAGTGACTTACTGTAAAGCTTATGGACAAAAAGACAAAACTTGAGACCGTCTCTCCAACCACAGGATGGCATAGTGAAACAGAAGGATGTCATAGAAGCACAGAGACACAAGGGGACCTAAGGCCCATGAAACATATCCCTCCCACAGCATAGTGACACCGTGATAGAATGTCAATGACATTATAAACTGTCCTGTCCATGGATTCCCTTATTCCTCCCGTCTTTCCTTTTTATCCAGTTATAACTTACTTTTGCATTCAAATGCTGTATAAATAATTATAATAACATATTTCAAACCTGTATTGTGTGTGTGTGTGTGTACTTACATATATTCAGCTGTATCATGCCCCAGGGGTTACCATCAGATAACATGACACTAAAAGAGGGGGTTTATCTTTGTTTAAAAATGTGCCACCATTTAAAATGAATGCATCCCTTTGTGTAATAACGGTGCATATCTTTACATTACTGTTTGTTGGAGACATTGTGTCAAAGGTGTAACATTTGTAGAAAATCACCATGCCTGGAGAAGAGGATCCCAGACATGAAACTGTAACCACACTGTGAGCCCCTCTGGAATAGAAGGATTAAAAGGTGTTATTATGGTTACGATTAAATGAGCACCTTGTAGATAATAGAGTATATGTAAAAACGGCTTCTATACAGTATTTGTTAGATTGGCTGATGAATACATACAACTACTGACCCTTAATTTGCATTTGCTTTTTCTATGTAGACAATGAAGTAAGAAAAGCCAATCTCTGTATAATGTGTGTAACCCCCCTTTGGAATTAGCAGGCCTTTAAGGGGTTAACTGTGGTCCCACATAGAGTAACGCCCCTTCCTCATTACATGGTGCTGGGGTGAGTCAGCAGACGTTAAGCCCCGCTCCTTCTCCCTGGTGGCAGTGACATCAGACTGAGCTATAAATAGGGGGAAGCTTCTGGAACTCAGATCCCAGGAGGAGTTGAAGAAGAGGGATCTCACTGTGAATATCTATATATAGCTCATATGTTTAGGATAGAGTAAGGTCACTTTTATTGTTTTATAGTTAGTGTAAGTAAACTGTTTATATAGGGTTCCACCAAGATAATCTTATACTACTCCGGGGTATATACAGAGAGACAGACTTTGCCAAAAGGGAGCTCCACAAGCCGCATCCCCTAGGCATAGTTGGACTATCCCCACCAGAGGGTCCCTTGCTGGCTCTCACCCAGAAGGCCACGTAGTGGCAGGCAACCCTGAAATGAGGAGTCTGATCACAGAGGGGGCCAGGCTCTCAGGGGCCCCGTGGATATGGAGCGCTACCACCGCTGCAGAGCAGAGGGACTCTAGAGGTACCTTGATAAGTATACAACCTCAGCACTTTCCTAGTGGGCGAGATGTGGACAGCTAGGGAAGCCATACAAACAGCGTAGGCAAAGGACACTCCCATGGATATATAAGGTGCAATAAGTATACTAAATGTAAGACTGTGTATAAAAGACAATAAGGCCGTGATTATACCCAAAAAACGCGCACGGCATCGCCAAAACAAGCTGCATAAATCCGATGAAACTGCTCTGCGACTGTCGCAGCGCGCCATACTGCACAGCGGACGGCTGGGTAAGAGACAGAGAAATTAGTTTTTTTTCTTGCGACGGATGTGTCACGTGAGCGGTTCCGCCAACGAGGGCGAACCGCTTATGGACACGCCTCTGCCACGCCTCCTCTGCTCTCCCTCCCCGGTAATCAAGATGCTGCACGGTGGCAGCGCTGGGTGACATCACCGAATAGTGCTGCCGCCTTGCAGCACTTGGTATATTCAAGGCCTAAGGCGGCTGTTTGCAGAGGGGTAATCTTATTGCGCTGGTACACTGAATGGCTTTTGAGATATAAAAAGTTCTAGTGCTGGGTAAAGTCTATTGGTGTATGGTGCAATCTTCTTCAAGAGGTGTTCCCGAACCTCTCGTAGTCCAAAGGCCCTATAAGACAAGAGGGACAGAAGAGCACACAAAACCAAACAATAATGGAGTACCCTTTACATTTTATATGAGAATGCACATATAAAAATACAATAACAATCATATGAATAACCAGTGGATAAGCTGCTGTTTGAATGAAGAAAGTTCCATAGCCATAACACAGACACCGAAGTAAACTCCCTTAGAGGTGGGCAGGAAGGGTTGCATGTGTTAGGTTGCGCTTACAGTTACGGCAACTGCAACGTTGCACAGCACCTTAGCACGAGCATGCAGTCCGTCGCGGGTGCCCATAGTGGGTGCGACCGCGACGGCTGACGTCACGCAGTTGTGATCGCTGGAAGTCAAAAGATTTTGACTTCTTCAGCGATCGGTGCGTGACGTGAGCGAGTCAGCCAAAGAGGGCGAACCGCTCACGGCCAGGCCTCCATCACGCCCCCTGTCGCCCTCTGTACAGACTCCTGCACTATAAGCAGGAATCGCTATTACAACAGTGATGGCTGACGTCACGCGGTTAAGCGCAGCCTAAAGCAGCGTACCAGCTCACTGTCTCGTCTTTATTTCCACAGATACAGTATAACTTTTTGGAGTATAAAACAACTTATCTTAAAGGAGCAATCCAAACAGACCTTTTTTCTCTCCCATTTTTTCTCCCCATAGGCTTCAAGCAGGGGGACTCCGGGGCTGAACCACATTAATTTAAGCTCTGGCGACCCCCTGCTTTCCAAGATACTTACCTCCGAAGGGAGTGCCGGTATTGCCGGCAAGCTTAAAGCTCCATCGTTGCGTGGGATAATAGGAAGCCCCACCGGATGACGTCACGGGTTCCTCTTGGCCCGCAAGGACGCGAGAGCTTGTAAAATCCGCCATTACACGAACCCAGCTAGTGAGCCGGAGTGGATACAGGCACCTCCTACGGAGGTAAGTCTCTCGGGAAGCAGGGGGCTCTCTGAAATGACTGAGGTTCAGCTCCGGAGACCCCTGCTTCAATGCTATGTAAAAAAATAAAAGAAACAAAAATTTGGGGGGAAAAACAGCAGCGTGAGTTGCCGCTTTAAAAAGAATATATAATATATTTCCCAGATCCTCCTGACCACCTGATGTATAATTGCAAGATTTTGGAAGTATACATCCAGGGTTTGAAGGGAGCAATAAGTCAGGAACACCCCCCAAAAAAACAAGAAAAATATGATGGTGCAATAAAATCACACAATGGATGATGGAACAAATCTTGGCTCATACGAATTGCCTACTTACTGCCAGGACACTGCTCCTGACGAAGCTGACAGAGATCAGCGAAACGCGTAGAGCCCTACAGTCTGCGCAGTGAGCTTCGATCCGGAACAGAGAGGACCGCCTTGCCGTGTACCTGCCTCCTCCCTCGAGTAACCGGAAGTTACCAAGTTACCGACGGATGTGACGTCAGACGCCATCTGATGCCATTCAGTTGCGGGAGTATCGAAGACAGACGGCCCGGACACTACCTCTCTGGCGTGAGATTCACTCCTCAACTTTATCTGACGTGCCTGTTTAATTTGTACACAATGTGAGTTCTTATTGTAGCTTCATTTTATTCTTATAAACTAGCTACTGGTCTGCACTATTTGGTTCTCTCCGTTGTGTTTTCTCCTGAGTTCCACCTCGAGTGAGAGCCCTCCAGAGTTCCTGTTGCCTTGTTCCCCGATATTGCTGGCTTTTCTTATACTTCTTGTAAGTAGGCAATTCGTATGAGCCAAGATTTGTTCCATCATCCATTGTGTGATTTTATTGCACCATCATATTTTTCTTGTTTTTTTGGGGTGTTCCTGACTTATTGCTCCCTTCAAACCCTGGATGTATATACTGTTGCTATAGGGAATCCGTACAATTCCCTCTGAAGGTTGAGAATTCTGTTATTTCACCTTACACTTAACATTTAACATTTATTATTTGAATCACATTTACAATAAGCACTGTGTTCCTTAGCGCTGTTCTGAATCACTTGGGTTATCAAGATTTTGGAAGTGTCAGGATCCCCCTGCATTTTCGGTCATTAAAAAGGAGGTCTCATTCGTTAGGCTGGGGCCATAGAGGGGGTAGCAGGGCTGAGGCGCGGTGACGCTGAGGCTCGCCTGCTGAAATCTGCTCGATTTCATGCCCCTGCAGGCGAGCCAGCGGGCACGATCGGGAGGCAGGGGGAGACTGAGGGAGGCGGGGAGTGACGTCGCTGGGCCAATCGCCCGTGACGCACCGACGTCAACGTCACGGCGCCGATGTCACGGCGTCGTGACGTTGACGCTGCTCCGCGCTGATTGGATGTTTTAAGCCGACAGCGCTCTGAAAAACAGTTTGGCTGTCGGCTGAAAAATCCAGCGCCTCAGCACGCCTGCGGACGCTCGCTTGAGCCCCCTCTAAAGACATCCTCATGGAGGATGCAGGGGCTCAGCGCGCAGCGTCCGCACGGCTCAGCACGGACGTGCCTTCTATGGACTCAGCCTTATGAAAACGGAGAGGCTGACCACCTATATCAATGACCGGTGGTCACAAAATGTAGAACCTGGGATCCTCCGTTATGATGACCCAAACCAAATGGGAAAAAGGCTTATAAATGTCGTGTTGCTCTTTATATTCATTACCACCATCCACACCACCCCTCCCTCCCTCTTCCTTTTCTCTTTCTGTACCCCCAGTTTTTCCCTGGTTCACCCCTGTGCAAACACTTGTATACATCCTTGATTCTACTGTAATGCTTTATTGTGAAAACATTAATAAAATATGAGGGATAAAAAAAAAGAAAAGAATATCTATATTTAGGGCCATATTCCTATTAAGCATCGCAAGTGGTGACATCACACTACTTAATGTCTTAGAGTGCAAACAAAAAATGTACCCTAAGAAAAAAAGTCAGCAGATTTGATGATAATACTAAGTATCTCTCTCCCTCTCCCCTCTCTCTTGCTCTCGCTTTTTTTTTTTATGTTCTAAAACTCGTGACAATTTTCTTCGAACTTTTCCTTTTTGGGGGGGGGGGGGCAAAAAGTTCGGAAACTTTCACATGACCTTCTCTTTGTTTTATACCAGGGGGGCAGAGGTAGGGCAACTCCAGTCTTCTAAGGGCGACCACCGGGTCAGGTTTTCAGGATATCCCTGCTTCAGCACAGGTGGCTCAGTCAAAGATGTGCTGAAGCAGGGATATCCTGAAAACCTGCCCTGTTGAAGACCTATGAGGACTGGAGTCGCCCGCCCCTGTTCTAGTGACATCGACTGTAACTTGTCTAACTTGGCGTATTTCGCCAGCGAATCTGCAGTCAAACAACACCCAGACACTGAAATAGGACTTCCTCTCTCCCAACAACCATATCCCAGACCATGTGTTTTACTGGGCGCACTGCTTGTGAACTTTTAAAACGGTGCGAATCTTTCTTTGGGGAAAAAAGGTCAATTTTCGCATTGTTCGCAATCTTGGGACATACTTGAAAACGAGAGGTAACCCTCAATGTATTACTTCCTGGTTAAACATTTTATAACTAAATCAAATCTCCAGAGTGTTGCAGAAATGTAGAAGCAAAGACTGCAGAGCATTGTCTGGCTTTAGGTTTTCCTGTATTCAAGCACATTGCTGTTTGTGTGTGACCCTGGATCTGTCTTCTTCTGCTTAGTTACCATCAATTAGGCCTGGGACCCGGTGCGCCCGGCGGTGCGGGCGGCCACACGCGAGTTCCCCACCAGCAGGGGAATCCTCCCGAGCCGGTCCCGGTCCCCCCTGGCTGCACAGCTCACTACACGCTGTGACGCGTCAGCCGCTACGGGATACAAGAGAATGGTGATCCCTAGAGTTGACGCGTCACGTGGTGTGGCTGTGAGCCAATGAGGAGGGGAGGCTTCGGGAGGAGGGGAGGCTTCGGGAGGAGGAGAGGCTTCGGGGAGCGGGGAGGAGTGTGGGGGGAAAGCAGCGTGAGTGCCTGTCTGTGTGTGTGTATGTGTGTCTGAGTGCCTATCTGTGTTTGTGTATGTGTGTGCCTGAGTGCGTGAGTGCCTGCCTCTGTGTGTATGTGTGTATGTGTATGAGTGCCTGCCTGCGTGCGTGAGTGTGTGTGTGTGAGAGAGTGCCTGCGTGTGTGTATGTGTGTGTCTGAGTGCGTGAGTGCCTGCCTCTGTCTGTGTGTGT
The DNA here is from genome assembly GCF_040206685.1 of Ascaphus truei. Classification (NCBI taxonomy): domain Eukaryota; kingdom Metazoa; phylum Chordata; class Amphibia; order Anura; family Ascaphidae; genus Ascaphus; species Ascaphus truei. The sequence goes on from NC_134485.1 coordinate 345,524,250, forward strand.
GTGTGTGTGTGCCTGAGTGTGTGTGTGTGTGTCTGCGTGTGTGTATAAGTGCCAGCCCGAGTCCGTGGAGGGAGGGAGGGGGGGAGAGTAGCGGGTCCCTCCGCTCAAGCCACGCCCCCCCTCCCGCTCAAACCTCCCACTCCCGCCCACCTCTCGCTCCGGCTCCCGCTCCCTACAGACCGCATATCGCGGTCTGTGTCTGTCAGCGTCCCGCCTGTCTGCAGTGCGGGCACGCTGACTGAGGGAGTGGGGCCTTAGCCTTAGATTGCATGCTCTGAGTCGGGGTTCCCTAAGCCTATATTATTCTCCCCAAGTTAAATGCTGCCCTCATTTTATTTATTTATTCATTTATTAAAAACGTTTTACCAGGAAGTAATACATTGAGAGTTACTTCTCGTTTTCAAGTATGTCCTGGGCATTGAGTTATGATGACAAATACATGGTTACAAATACATGGCTACATTAAGTGAACAGGGTTATACATTATGTATAAAGACATTGCATGAACAGTTTAACATATTTGATCTTTTAGGCGTACAGTATGTAACAGTTACAGACCAGATTAAAATGTGAGACAGCTTTAGTTTAGAAAGAATGTAGACTGGTGGCGGCTGTGAGAGTCTCCGGTAGATTGTTCCAGGTGTGGGGTACTCAGTAAGAGAAGGAGGAGCGGCCGGATACTTTGTTGAACCTTGGAACCGCGAACAATCGTTTGGAGTCAGATCTCAGGTGATAAGTGACAGCCGAGTAAGACTGACAAACCAATATCAAGACTAATATTTATCTGTATAGACATTTACAGCAGACAGGGAGCGGAGGAGGGTCAGGGTTTGAATCTCATCTACTATATATTTCTGAAAGTGTCCTATGTGTCCGGGTCTGTATGTGTCTCCCTGTGTCCCTCCCCGTGTCCCTAGCTGCAATCTCATTGGACCTTGGGCCAGGCCAATGAGATTGCTCCCTTGGGCCGCCCGCCCCCGCACACCTCTCATTGGCCTGAGGCGGAGTGAAGGGCACACACACACACACACACACACACACACACACACACACACACACACACACACACACACACACACACACACACACACACACACACACACACACACACACACACACACATCACTATACACACACACACACACATCACTATACACACACACACACACATCACTACACACACACACACACACACACACACACACACACACACACACACACACACACACACACACACACACACACACACACACACACACACACACACACACACACACACACACACACACACACACACACACACACATCACTATACACACACACACACACACACACACATCACTATACACACACACACACACATCACTATACACACACACACACACACACATCACTAAACACACACAACCCCCCCACACACACGGTGTTACATACATTAGCGGGGCTCACAGTGTTAGCAGCACATCTCCCGCTCTCTTCCCCACCGGTCCCGGAGGCTCCGCCTCTCCCTGTTTCCCGCGCTTTCACCCCCCCCCCCCTCCACATGGGATCTGCCGGACGGGTGAGGGAACGGCCGGACGGGTGAGTGAGCTGCCGGACGGGTGAGTGAGCTGCCGGACGGGTGAGTGAGCGGCCGGGCGGGTGAGGGAACGGCCGGACGGGTGAGTGAGCGGCCTTCACCTCCCCTCACCCACCCCTCACTCCACTTCCCCTCCCTTCCACATCCCCTCCACCTCCCCTCCCTCCACCCCCCCTCCACTTCACCTGCCCTCCACCCCCCCTTAACCTCCCCTCCACCCCCCCCTTAACCTCCCCTCCACCCCCCCCCTTCACCTCCCCTCCACCCCCACCCTTCACCTCCCCCCCTTCACCTCCCCTCCACCCCCACCCTTCACCTCCCCCCCCTTCACCTCCCCTCCACCCCCCCCCCCCCCTTCACCTCCCCTCCACCCACCCCCCTTCACCTCCCCTCCACCCTCCCCTCCACCCCCCCCCTTCACCTCCCCTCCACCCCCCCCTTCACCTCCCCTCCACCCCCCCCCCCCCCTTCACCTCACCTTCACCTACCCTCCACACCTCCCCTCCACCCCCCCTTCACCTCCCCTCCACCCCCCCTTCACCTCCCCTCCACCCCCCCCTTCACCTCCCCTCCACCCCCCCCTTCACCTCCCCTCCTCCACCCCCCTTCACCTCCCCTCCACCCCCGCTTCACCTCCCCTCCACCCCCGCTTCACCTCCCCTCCACCCCCGCTTCACCTCCCCTCCACCCCGCTTCACCCCCGTTTCACCTCCCCTCCACCCCCGCTTCACCCCCGGTTCACCTCCCCTCCACCCCCGCTTCACCTCCCCTCCACCCCTACCTTCACCTCCCCTCCACCCCCACATTCACCGCCCCCTTCACCCCCACCTCCACCCCCACCCCCCTTCACCCCCACCTTCACCTCCACCCCCCTTCACCCCCACCTTCACCACCCATCCTCCTCACCTCCCCTCCGCCCCCCTTCACCTCCCCTCACCACCCCCCACCACCCCTCCGACCTCACCTCCCCTCCTTCAATGCCTTTCATCCGCCCTCCTGCCTCTGCCTTTCGCCCACCCGCACTTCTGCCTTTCACCCGCCCACCGCTCACACCCCTGCGCCACACAGCCGCCGCACGCACTCAACAGACACCCGCCACTCGACACACACCCGCCGCCTCTCACCCACCCCACACACTCGACACACACCTGCCGCATCCTGCCCCTACGCAACAATATCACTGACCAGCTGTCACCCGCACTCGCCACACACCCGCCGCCTAACACCCTAGCAGGACCCCGACCCACAGCCAGCACTCACTACCCATGCGCCACCCGTACTGAACACCCACCTGCCGCCTCACACACGCTCACACCCTAGCAGGACACACGCCTCACATTTTCACATCACTTATGTCACCAAAATATACATTGTACTGTGGTGTGTTTACAATAAACCATTTTTATACAACATCGTATTACATTTTCTTCCATCTTTCTTTTCAACATTATTATCCAACCTTTCCAACAAATAGTCACCTATTGTTCCACCATTTATAAATAATACTACCTATTACGCATTTACATCCCGGGCAACGCCGGGTCTCTCAGCTAGTATTATAATATAGAGCTAAGAGAACAGGAGCTAATGTTGCAATGGTCTGCAAACTGCACTCTGTAGTTGTGGGCTCAGTGGGACAACTATTAGTTGGTGGTCTTTAAATAGGCAATGCCACATAGTGAACAGAATTTTTTTTTATCAAGAAAACTTCTCAATTCATTTGGCTTCCTTAAAGAAACATTTTTATTTATTTTTCTCATGTGTAAAAAATAAATAAAAATATTTCTATTTCTTATGGGTAATGTGTAATTTGAATCTTTTCTGATAATTAATGTTCCTCCTATTTATCTCTTTGGAAAATGATAGCAGAATAACTGGTTTTAATAAAGAAAACAAAAAGGAAAACAGCAGCCTGTGTCAGTTTTGTACTGCTACACTGTACATAGCATGGTTTATACACAGCAGTTATGTAGGTGCACTCCGCAAAGAAGGGCTCAATTGAGAGATACCTTGCATTGGTGTACAGCAGGGGAAGGGGTTCGTGGAGCAGAGCCCCACAGATACCGCCAACAAGTACGGTAGAGGTTCTCAACTCCAGTCCTCAAGCCCCCCCAACAGGTCAGGTTTTTAGGATATCCCAGCTTCAGCATAGGTGACTCACTCTGAGCCACTAATTGAGCTGCCTGTGCTGAAGCAGTGACTGAGCCATCTGACCTGTTGGGGGGGGGGGGGGTGTCTTGAGGACTGGAGCTGACAACCCCTGAAGTAAGGCGTTTAGGAGTATCCAGCAGGGAATGGGTTTCGAGCAATGCTCTGCAGTATCATTAACAGATAATGGAGTGGGGCTTCCTTAAACCATTCCCTGCTGGTTGCAGATGGGTTCAGCAGAGAAGTGGTGAATAGAGTAATGCTCTGCAGGTATTTTTTAGGCTGCGCTTATAGTGCCGGCGATGGCGACGTCAGGCTATGGTCGCTGGAAAAATCAAATTGAGATGAGTTCCAGCGATCGCGACCAAGCCATCTCTCCGTCGCGTCGCACTTACTATAAGCGCACGCAACGGCGGCAATGCATTTGTTTTGACGCGACGTCGCTGTTACTGTCGCCGGCATTCTAAGCGCAGCCTAACATGGAAGGGAAGGTGCTTGGTGTAGTGGTTACAGTATTGGTCTTGCATCCCAGCCTTGGCCTGTAATAGTTTGTATAATGTTACAATGTCACCTCCCTGTACTTCAACAAATGCACACGCGATAGAAGCAATAATATTATTGAGAATTTCTCCCCTTTGGGGACTGCCATGCAAACCACACAACCATAATTGTTGATAATAATAACCATAATTCTTTTGATATAGATATACCGTAGATATATACACACATCTGGTGTCTACCTGAATGCCCTTTAGCATAACTGCAAGCTGTTTGACATTTAAACCAAAGGCACTATTATACACATATATCTAAATGGGACTTGGGGCGTGCTTTGCAGAGCTCTCCATCGGTGAATGGGTTAAGGGAAGAACACCCAGGACCCCTCAATTACAGGTAACCCCCTTCACTGCTGGAGTGACCAATGGTGGATTCCAACATTGGTAGGAAAGAGGTTAGTAAAGCCGTTGACAAAAGGGAAAAAAACTTGGTCTACCTTCATAGTTGCATGCAGGCCAGCGTGCCTTATAAAATATTTAAGTCCTGTGCCCTGGCATTGATTTTATGCAAAGTTGAGAAAAGCATCATGAGGAATACATTAGTTGTAAGCTCCACGCCAGCCCCCTGCTGGGAATAGGGACCCTATTGTCCTATTTTCCATCTGCTCCATCCTGCAATGGAAGGAGAAGAGGAGGTGGAAGGGGGGACATAGAGGATGACGAGAGGGTGGGAGGGGATGATGTGGAGGAGGGAGGGGTTGATTAATATTTAGAGGTGTCTGGTAATTCACCGGGCCTCTCTGCCTCTGCCTGCAGATGGGATTGGTAATTGCACTTCAAAATGCATGCACATGCACAAATTTCTGTCCCAGTAATAGCACTGGGAACAGGGTGGGAGATTTTAACAGGAAGCCATTCAGTATGATGGGCATGTTTTGGCTGTGAAGTGTGGCTATTAACCTCCTTGCCGTCACAGGGGCAGCAAATGCCTTGTAGCCTGCTCTATAAGCAAGGGGGCATGTGTTTTTAATAACAAAGATGCGTATCGTGTAAATGTACATTTTAAGGCTCCTAGGAGATGATCTTTATGGGTATGTTCTTGTAACAGGGAATAAGCAGGCTAAAAGAGCGTGTTGTAAGATGTTCTAATTTAAGGTACGTTGCAACAGTAATAACATAGTAATAACATAGTATAGTAAATTAGTTTTATTATAGCAGGTGACCCTTTCCTATATGTTGGCAGGTCGGGTCTGTCAGGAGTTCTTTTAATGATGGTTCTTTTTAGTATAAAAGGTGAATTTGGAATGAGACATATCCAAGGTGGTGTTACTTCTTACAGTCATTCAACATGTATTATGTATGTATGTATGTATGTATGTATGTATAAAAAACAAAAAAAGTGTGTGGCGCCAAAAAATAAATTTACTGTGATAAAAATGAATGAAACTATAATTAATAAATAAGAAATTGTGTAAAGTGACTTATATATTAAAATTGTGTATATCAATTAAACTAGTGTGACCTTATAAATTCTAATATGACACAACCAATAAAAATTGACATAACAGTGCATAAACGTGCTAAAAAAGAGGAAACAGAAAAGTCAATAAAAAATCCCTTTGAGAAAGTTACCGGTCAGGTGACGAAACGCGTTAGGGTACTGAGAGCGCGATTACGTCATCACGACGACGCCGCGCACGCGCAGAAGCCTACACCAAGCGCGGGAATACAATCGGCGGCCATTGGAAGTGAGAGCTGGAGTTTGGACTACACTCAGACAGCGAACGGAGCCATATACATCTGGTTCCTGGTGATCGTGTCTGGCAGCCCTGAAGGAGTCCACGGAGACGTGTTCCAGTATCCAGAACCGGATGGTGGTGATATATTCACAAACTGCTTTTTAACCATTTGCATTTTGTAAGTGCGATTCCTACCCCCCCCACCCCCCACCTCCTTCTCCTGTTTTAATACATTTTATGCAGTATTATGCTATGGGGCGTGCGCTCTCTCTCTTTTTCTGTCTATGTATGTATGTATATCTTTATTTATATAGCGCCGTTAATGTACTTAGCGCTTTACAGCAGTAACACACGTGATAATCATATAACTAACAAGTAATACAGTACAAATAACACATAATGGGAAGAAGTGCTTCAGACATAAAAGTAACATTTAGGAAGAGGAGTCCCTGCTTCAAAGAGCTTACAATCTAATCGGTTGGTAGGAAGAACGTACAGAGACAGTAGGAAGGTGTTCTGGTAAAAGGGTACATCAGGGTTTTAAGGAGATGCTGTTATGACAGTATTTTTTCCCATAGCAATGGGTACGTTGCTACTTCGAAATATCAATAAATGAGGATGCAGTTTAGAAGGGGTTTCCCCAGTAGCAGTGATCCCCTTGGTGCTGCAGAGGGTTTTATAGGAGGGCTTTTCTTGCATCAGGGATTCCTCATTGAATTGTGCAGCCTCTCTTTGAAGGGCCAGATTTTCTAAAGGACAAAATCAGTTGATACTGCTTGGTGTGGGAAAGTCAGTTCATATATTTCCATGTGGTGCTTAAAGCATATCATCTGAATATGTATTTTAGGGAGAAATCTCCCATTAATGTTGCTTGTGTTTGTCTCAGAACCATGTCATAAGTTACCAGCCACCAGCACAGTGCACAGAGTGGTCCTGTACATGGGGAGGAAATCTGCATCTACCAAACAAGGTTCACAAAAATGTGTGGCGTAATATGTTTTTTTTTTGCATTTATAATTATTATTTTACACTTTTATTGTTAATTTAGGGATATATTAGTCTGTTGCGTACTGCTTCAGGAAGCATTGATATTAGTGCAGGTGTCAGCTCCTTGTGACCTCGGGCAAGTCACTTTATCTCCCTGTGCCTCAGGCAACAAAAACATATAGATTGTAAGCTTATCTGGGCAGGGACTGTGTCTGTAACAATCCTATGTGCTGTGTACCGCGCACTATACTGTAATTGTGAAGCGCTTTCAGTCCTATTGGGAGAAAAGCGCTATATGAAATAAAGTTATTATTATTATTATGTGACACAGACAATTAATCAAAATACATTTTTTCCATTTATATGCATATTGAATTAATTGGTACAACTTTGTGTGGAGACAAATATTGCCTAGTTTCTGAAGATGTTAAATAGTTATATTCCCCAGCCTTAAACATGGCTTAAACCATTCTTTAAAATACCATTAGTATTATGCGTTTATATATCAGACAAGATACCTTATATCAGACAAAAACCAGATTTTTTCCACCTTTTAAAAGACAATATTTAAAAGCACCATGCAATTTGTGCCCCCCACCCCCCTCCATTTATGTTGGCTCCGGCATCAGAGGACGCCGCGGGGTCATTTGACGTCACATTGTCATGGTCACGTGATCCCACGGCATAATTTGCCACCGCGTTACCCTGACGACGCGTCGCTGGATGCCAAGGTGAGGGAAGTTACAGAGGCATCGCGTGGTCCCCCGGCATTTTCTTTAAATGCCTTGGGGAAAAGTGCGGGACCTCTGTAACTGCCGCACCCCCCTCCCCCATGAAAATCACCCCGCAGTTTGCACACCCCTGCCTTAACATATATGCACTCTTTTGCGATATAATGTTATTGTCCGCTCTCCCACATTGTACTGCGCTGCAGAATAGGTTGGCGCCATACAAATAAAAGATATTGTAAAATGATGATGATGTAATAGCAACATGCTGAAACAGTTAACTCAGTTTAGGGAATTTAAGTTTATGATAAGAGTGTGATGATGTCAAAATGCCACAAGGAGTCTGTACCAAGCTGACCTGCTCTAGTTAAAAGTATTTAACCTCATCATCCTAAGAGGGGTCGGCAATGGATTGTAAAGGACTGCTGATAAATATTAATGTTTTTATAATTAACCAGTGTGTTCCAGGAATGGCCCCTAGATGCTGCCAAGTCTTGTGTGTATGCAAGGTGATGTTTTGGGATTGATTACAATGCTGATGCTGCCCGTGCTGTACCTGTTCTGGTTTTAATGAAGGCATTGGCAGGACAGTGTGTTTCAGTGTGTGAGCACTCCCTGCTCTACCTGCTCTCTGTGCTTCTGCAACGTTTGGCAGCAGAAAGTATGTGTGAGTTAGATGTCGCGGTGCCCTCTGCAGAAATGGAAGAGATGTCCGGTGTGAAACCATATAATTGTGCCGCCCACACAAGGCAGTGTGTAAAATGTTTGTGCAGTACAGGCACACCCCGCATTAATGTACGCAATGGGACTGGAGCATGTATGTAAAGCGGAAATGTACTTAAAGTGAAGCACTACCCTTTTCCCACTTATCGATGCATGTACTGTTCTGCAATCGTCATATACGTGCATAACTGGTGTAAATAACGCATTTGTAACAGGCTCTATAGTCTCCCCGCTTGCGCACAGCTTCGGTACAGGTAGGGAGCTGGTATTCCTGTTCAGGACGTGCCGACAGGCGCATACGCAAGCTGCCGTTTGCCTATTGGGCGATATGTCCTTACTCGCGAGTGTACTTAAAGTGAGCGTCCTTAAACCGGGGTATGCCTGTATGCTGTATGTGTGTACATAATAGCATTTGAATGTGTGTGTATATATATATAGTTACTGTTTCCTACAAAGCAATGTGTAGTCAATGTCGAAAATATGATGGTCTATGTAGCAAGGCAATATTCCTGCATCAATGACACTGTGCTAATTTGCATGCCATTTCCCAGAATCCCTTGCTGCAGTGGAAGCATTGTATGCTAAGATAGAATGGGGAAAGGCAGGATTGCAGACCAGTCTGATACATGTGAATGAGCTCACAAGTGATATTTTCATTTGCTGTACACTGTACTGTACAGTGGAGGGTTTTTGTCACTTTTTTTTTACCCACCATAACTTATATAATATGTGGTTGCATCCAGGCCCGTCTTAACAGCGTTATAGGCCCCCGGGCAAGCAGTGCACTGGGCCCTGCCAACTCTCCGCTACAAGTCGTAATTTTTCTCCTTCTACCGAGTTAGCGGGAGATGTGAATGTTGAGGCGGGTAATCGGAAAATTAGTGTTAAATTCTGGTCTGTGCATAGATTAGCGTGGGGCCCCTATGCTCGTGGGGCCCCCGGGCAACTGCCCAGCGTGCTCGTGCGTTAAGACGGCACTGGTTGCATCAATGCACAAATGTATATCCCTGTATTCTTAATGTGAACGTGTTAAACGTTCTGGAAAAACGCGATAAGTATTGCTTGCTTCAAGAGTGTGTTAACAGCGGCTGCATTTGAATTTTTTTGCGTTGTTGCTCTCTTGCGTTACATGTTTAGAATAGCGGGCGCTATCTCTGTACCAAAGTGCTTTGTCCTGATTTTGCTTTGTCTGCCCCAGCCTGTGATTTGGCGAGTGTCAGTAGGAGGAGCTGGAGAAGAGTTTTATAATGAGATGTATCACATTCTGCATCTCCGTGCACCATTATTTTTGCATTTTATTTGCGCCAAAAAATCTGCCAGATTTAAAGAGACGCGAGTCTAATTTACCAGATGTGAAAATCCAGTTCTAACATATGACGCAACTGTGCTCCAACATTTTTCTGCATTTATAGAAATAAAACATTGAAATACATGGAATAAATCAGAGGCGCCCTATGCCTTTTCATGTGCGTGCAGGTGAAATCTTTATTCATGATGGCAGAGACGGATAACACAAAGCTTGATAACACTGTTGGGCCAACACAGACGGCCTTTAGACAAATCATTTCCCCGTCCTGCTAAGTAAGCAGATGAGAGCACAGATTCCTTCAGGATGAGTGCAGAACACCGGTGCTATAAAATACTAGAATATACTGATATTTACTTATTTGAAGCTATCGCAATCCGTGTAATTATTGTTATGAAAAACAATGAAGGCAGAATAAATCAGTGACCCAAAGAGCTTACAATTTAATACACAAGACATGAAGGAAGGTGAAGTTACTTTGGCAAAGGTTATATACGCAGCTGACCGTGCTATGCATGTACACATACCTGTGCAAGGCTGTTCATTATATGTGCTTGTGTGCATACGTTCGTGTGTGCATGTGTGTATACATGCATGACCCGGGGACTCATGGTCTCTTTGTCTGTGGCACACAATACTTGTGCAAACACAGCGCTGCTGGGGAGGGAGGCAGCAGGCTGTGTGATGATTAATTGCTGCGGCTCTGTGTGTTGGCTGGGGTGGGGGCGGCAGAGATAGGATTCAAAGGAGAATTCCAAATATTTAAATTGCTAATGATGTTGCACGTTGGCTCCATGTGTCCTGTACAATCAACTCACAGGCCTAGAAAAAAGGTGTGGGGGTTGAGGCCCCTGAAAAATCTGAGTATTCTTCATATTAAGGGCCTGATCTCAAAGCAGCTTTCCTTGTAATGCTCAGTTTTGCATGCAGATATTGTCCAATATATTGTGAAACCGCATATACTCGTCAGGGAGCTTTGGGCTCTATTACCTGACATGGAGACATGGCTTCACAGCATCCTGAATAGTGGCAAAAAGAGGTGAGAATGAGATCTAATGTGGTAATATTACTATGGCATATATACTATGTGTGTGATATGTGTGTGTGTGTGATGTGTGATGTGTGTGTGTGTGTGTGTGTGTGTGTGTGTGTGTGTGTGTGTGTGTGTGTGTGTGTGTGTGTGTGTGTGTGTATATATACACACACACGGATATATATATGGGGTGTCTATAACTCTATTAATCTTGAAAAAGGACCCAAGGGGGGACCAAAATGTTGGTCTTACTATAATACATTCAGCACATTTCTTCAAGACCTGTGAGTGCCAAACTGATTGTCTTCCCTACATGTGTATATATACACGTGTGTGTATATAGACAGAGAGAGAGCATTGGTCTTCTGTCTATTTTACTGATAATCCCTGGATGCTGTAAGAATTATAATAATGCATTAATAATGCATTAAATTAAGGTCCACATTTACTAAATGGTGCTAAGCTTTAGTACACTCTTTAATCAATTTGAGCCCTAATTACCATCAGGTATTATCACCCTGATGGGTCATACATGCTTCACAGATGTATATATAGATGCATTAGAGGCACACTCTCGTTAATGCAAATAACCTTAACATGAATATTTAACATTAAAAATTGTGCATTTTCAGCCTTTTTCTTATCATTAATATACAAAGAAAAATGGGTCGGTATAGTGCAGGCTTGTTGTCTTTTGTGCTTTTTTGACAGTAAAAGAGGCTTATTGAAAAATATTAAAGCATAGATGTGAAAAGAACACATCTGTTATCAAAGCCCCAAAGGGATTGTATATATTACACATTTTATTAGTATACGAGAAACATGCCGTAACCGCAACTTCTATTTCTTTTAATAAAAAATGTAAAATAAATAAACAGGTGCAATAAAATGAGCTCATGGCTGAGGCGCATCCCATCTCCTGCTTCTTTTATAATACAAATAAAAATACTTTGTAGAGCCTTAGGTGGAAACTACCTATTGGGAATCTTAGGGATGGGATTTGGCTCTGAAGCACACGTACTGCGGCTGGACTGTTGGCAGTGTTAAGAACATTTGTGTTCTTGTGTAACGGTTGTTTACATTTAGTTCATTTGTGTTCTTGTGTAATGGTTGTGTCTCTGAATTTCAACTTGTTTTTGACGCACTGAAGGAGTTTGGTCACCATCCAAGTGATGTACGGGTGCTTTATACACCTTTACTTACTCAGCTTGGTCCCAAGGTTCAACAAAGTATCCGGCCACTCCTCGTTCTCTTACTGTGCACCCCACAACTGGAACAATCTACCGGATACTCTCACAGCCGCCACCAGTCTAAGTTACTTCAAAACAAAAGCTGTCTCACATTTTACTCTGATCTGTAACTGTTACATACGCCTATAATATATATTATCTCTTACTGTGCATGCAATGTCTTGTATATAATGTATAACCCTGCTCACTTATGTAACCATGTATTTTTCATCATACTGTAACTCTGTGCCTAGGACATACTTGAAAACGAGAGGTAACTCTCAATATATTACTTCCTGGTAAAACATGTTATAAATAAAGTCTCCTTGGTAGCTCAGCACTAAGGACCCTGTGTGTTACAGTGATATGAATCAATTCTGCACAGCACTTTGTGATGCTTTGTAGAACATTGCTCCCATGTCTGTGAGATCATTGCAGGAACCCAATCCCTCTCTTAAATCTTTTGCTGCCAGAGTCCCTAAAAACACACTGCAGAGCATAGATAAAAGAATTCAGCAACGATTACCATGTTTCAGTGATCAAGTTCCTGGCCAGGAATTATAAACCAATGTATCAGAAAACCTATTAATCATTTTGCAATGCACGGGTTGAACTTGATGGGCATATGTCTATTTTCAACCTCATCTACTATGTAACTATGTAACAATGAAGTTTATCATTGCATCTTCCTAATAATCTATATAGACCTCCTTAATTTTATATATACTGTATATATATATATATATACATATATATATATTTTTTATATATATATATGAAGGACTTCTGGAACAATGTCCTTTGGACAGACGAGACCAAAGTGGAGATATTTGGCCATAATGCACAGCGCCACGTTTGGCAAAAACCAAACACAGCATATCAGCACAAACACCTCATACCGACTGTCAAGCACGGTGGTGGAGAGGTGATGATTTGGGCTTGTTTTGCAGCCACAGGACCTGGGAACCTTGCAGTCATTGAGTCGACCATGAACTCCTCTGTATACCAAAGTATTCTAGAGTCAAATGTGAGGCCATCTGTCTGACAGCTAAAGCTTGGCCGAAATTGGGTCATGCAACAGGACAATAATCCCAAGCACACCAGCAAATCTACAACAGAATGGCTGAAAAAGAAAATAATCAAGGTGTTGCAATGGTCCAGTCAAAGTCCAGACCTCAACCCAATTAAAATGCTGTGGCGGGATCTTAAGAGAGCTGTGCATAAACAAATGCCCACAAACCTCAATGAGCTGAAGTAACATTGTAAAGAAGAGTGGGCCAAAATTCCTCCACAACGATGTGAGAGACTGATAAAGTCATACAGAAAATGATTACTTCAAGTTATTGCTGCTAAAGGTGGTTCTACAAGCTATTGAATCATAAGGGTTACTTAGTTTTTCACACATGGCTTCTCCATTTTGGCTTTATTTTGGTTAAATAAACCATGACACAGTGTAATATGTAATGTGTTGTTGTTCATCTGAGGTTGTATTTACCTAATTTTAAGGCCTGCTAAGGAACAGATGATTGTTATTATATCCTGATATGTAAAACCATAGAAGTCAAAGTTCAAAGAGGGTGTACATTCTTTTTCACACCACTATATATATATATATATATATATATATATATATATATATATATATATATAAATGTGATGGCCCCATTAACCCCTATTGTGCCAGAAGTGCATAAGGTGCTGACCTCTGCCACCAAAGGATTAATAAAGCAATTCTCTTTGAGGAGGGCTGCTACATCACCTCCTCACCTCCCCTGGTAGCAGAGGTTTCAAGGGCCCACAGTTTTCCTTTGAGAAAGTCTGAGATGTTAGGGAGAGGCGGTTTTAAGAAAGCGCAGAATTGTCAGCCCCGGGCCATCAATTTGTCTGGCAAAATTCTACCTAGCCAGTGGTAAGCAGAATCGACTGTGAATGATGCTTAGCGCTGACCCAGAGATAAATGTAAAACAGATTAACTGCAGCCTCATGTGCTGGGCAGAATAAGAGGAGAGCACGCACGGCAACCCATAACTTATGAGCTTGCTACCTATCCTCTGCTCCATTCTCTGTTTCCTAGTGGGATAGGAATGGCTCTAAGACAAATCCCCTCCACACACAGTCTGGAAGAAGTGCTCTTTCCCATGTAACGGAGGGGGGCCAATTTGGGTGTTGGGATTTTCATGTCAAGGATGCTCATATTTCATGCATTCCTCAACTTTTTAAGCTCTTGCCCCACCCTTCAAAAGAGTCACGGTCAGAGTCACGGTCTTACTTACCAGCAAATATTGGCGTATAGGGAAAGCACTCACCCATGTGACACTTTCTCTGTCATGTTACCAATCATAATTTAATGTGATCGGATTGCCTTGTTAATTAATATTAATATTATGATACTGTTTAACACCAATCTCTGTTAAATCAGGGCAAGTAATGGGATGTTACCTAAAACAAGATCAGACGTTATGTTCCCTGAGTTAAACGTCATATTTAATAAGCTAGTTGTATGAAAAACCAACATCCCTGTACTACATCTCATTAGCATAGAGTTGACATTGCGTTATTTTAGGATAATCCTGTGTTATGTTTAAATAACGTGGTGCAATGTAAATGTTGGCGTTACTCCTATTCAGACGCTGAAATGGGGCTTTTGTGGGAGTGGAGAGAGAGAAGAGGGAAATAACGCAATGTTATATAAATCATAGCTAACTCGGACATTACCCCCATCCAGGCAAAAGCCCTATGTCAGGGTCTGGATGGGGGTAATGTTAACTTTATCTCTGACTTAAATAACGTAGTATTATTTTGCCTTGTTAACCTTAGAGTTTAGTGAACAGGAGATGATAATAATAATAATAATAACTTTATAAAGTGCTTTTCTCAAATGGGACCCAGTTAAAAAAAGGGGAAAAGGAGAAAACGTTTAAGGTTATAAAAGAGACCAAACACAAGGAAAGATATAATACAGGATGGGATGGTACTGTAGCTATTAAATGCTGAACAGGTTGTGGTTCACTAATTAAATGCCTGGGTAAACAGGTAGGTTTTGAGTCTGTTTTTTTAGAGATTTCCAGAGGTCCCCGCTGGCTACTGCAGGGACAAGAGCTGCCCCTCAATGGGGCCGGGCGTACTGCGAAGAGGGGCTGCCGCCGCGCTGCGCGGTGAGTTTTTCCAGTCTGCAAGAAAATTGTTAGGGGAACTAGCGACAGAGCGCTAGGCCATGCCCCCCGGCAGTTCAGCCAATGAAGGCGAACCTGCCGGGTGACATCACGGCCGCGCCCCCGTCACACACCCCTCCCCCTCCCATGTCTTTCCCCCTCCAGCTCTCTGCAGACCGGGGAATTCGGCTGCACGCACCATCTGCCTCGCAGGCGCGCGTGCAGCGCAGGCACTGGGGCCGTTGCCTGAGGTAGGAGTGGGACCAGCGGGGCTAAAAGCTCGGGCTCCAAAGGAAGTCAGGGAGATTCTGGGAACTGTCAGGAGTCTCTCACCTGCGGTTTGAAGTGAGCGAATGGGAGTGTAGGGAACTCAAAGCTCTTTCAGATAACTGGGACCCTGGTCATGCAATGCTTTGAATGTCAACAAGCCAATCATTAAATACGTTTTCCATTTTACAGGCAGTCAGTGCAGAGAGATGATATGGCTCATGTGCATCTTATTATCACCAACGTCCATTTTGCTTAATGTATGCTCTTTATCGGAGGAAACATAACTTTCGCTATACATTTTAGTGAATATAGAGCTACTATTAACGTGACATTAACTTGGGTTTACGGAAAGCTACGAACCTAACAGAGTTTAGTGACTCTGGGACATAGTGCCCTCGTTAGGGACTCATACATCACGGGCTCGTCTGCAAAATAGAAAACTAATAAAGCAATTAGCAACATAGTATGTGATCAAACAGAAATAGCTTGGTAAAAATAAATATAAAATAGCCAGTTAAGTGGGAAATCTTCAGCTCTGTAGATATCAAATATTCCGGGCAAACGATTTATATAAAGGAGCACAGGAAGTGTTGCTTTTTAGCAATCGACCTATGGTGCTTATCTAGCAAAAATGAATAGCTTTGCTATAGTAGTTCTTTATTCTAATGAAGAGACGGAGTCCAAAGAGGGTGAAGATCAAGTGCAAAACACAGCAAAGGACAGGCGGAGAAGGGGAGTACCTAATAGTACTGCTGTCCTCTTGCCTTGTGTTTACACTGTAAACTGCAGACAGTAGTAACACTGCCGGTAAACGGCTCACACTGCCCCTTTACTCTGTGTGTTACAATATGAAATACAGCTTTATATACAGTAATTAGTGTGCACAGTGCAGCATCAGTACAAGAGTAAGCATTGCAGACGCCGGAACATGGTAAGGAATGCCTGCACCAGTGAGCTGGCAACCCCTCTCCTGTGTGCATTACTGTCCCCGAGGTAACATTTAAACAATGACACTTCATTAAGAGTCCCCTTAATAAATTGCTTAATTTCATAGAGAATTCACAAAATACAGAGTGAGGGGAGTGAATATGTGACTGGTTATTTTGAAAGTGTGTGTTTGCTAGTGATAGGGCCCAAAACGACACAAGGACGATGCCCCCATATCCTGAAAAACCCACAATTAGATTTGTTTGATCTTAAAGCAGAAGGAGGCAAATGCAGATTTAAAAAGAAAAAAAGGCAAATGCTTTGGTTTTAAGGTTGGGATTACAACCTCGCTGGCCTGCACCTTAATCCCTTCTCCGCCATAGTGGCTGCAATCATTGCAAAGAGTGCATTGCAATCCTTCGGCAGGCAGGGGGGTTTATACACAGCGAGTGTATTCAAGACAAACACCAATACCCCCCCATACCCCCATATACATAGAGTAAATATGTTTCAACCGGTAACATAGTTCGGGAAATATTGTGTATTTTTTATTCATACCAGTAATCAAGTAGTATGATAAAAGAAAGTACAGTACATGCTGTAGGTAGGAGCGTGGTGTGATTATTGTGAGGGGCAGACTGGTACTGCTGCTGTCCAACTTGTAGTAGTTTGCCCCTCAATGTGATATCAGCCAACCTACATGTGTCAGTACTTCTTGTTGCTAATAAATCAGGACCGGCCTTAGTGCAAGGCAGTCTCCCTCCTCTCCCTCCTACTGTCGGTGCCGGGATCCAACTTCCGCCCAACCGAAGGGGAGAGCTGGAGGAAGCAGCCTGGGGCCCCCGGACCAGAAAGTGACATCACATGCCGCCACGATGTCATGATGCTGCGACGCTGCCGGAGAAGATTCGCTCTTCAAGGTAAGTACCCCATAACATTTCCAGAGGAGGGGCCCCGCTGCCAGTCTGCCACCTTGGGCCCCACAAAGGCTAAGGTCGGCCCATTACTCAGCATCTTTCACTGAATCTCTTTATTCCCTATCCACTGTCGTTACTAATTAAAGTGTTACAGAGTGCTGCAAATATACCTTGTCTTGCATTCTGTCCCCTTGCAATATCCTCTTTGTACTGTCGTGATTTAGCGATTATAGCAGTCTTTCTTTTTTTTGTTTAGCACGTGTGAAGTGTTAGGCTGTGTCCATGCAGCAGAAGACTGCGCAGAGGCGTGCGCGTGAGTGACGTCACCCGCGTTAGTGGGAGCCTTTTGAGACCAAGGTAGATGCGCTTTGGGGGGCGTGTCTAGGGCATGTCTATGGGCATGTCTGTGACGTCACGGAGCTGGTTCGCCCTCATTGGACGAACTGCTCACGTGACCTGCCTGTCGCGCTGAGGAATCAGATTGAACTGATTCCTCGTGCACCGCGAGCCCCCTCCTGCTGTCGGGCGCGCGGTCTATGAGCACGATCAATGCCTTAAGGCAATGTGAACACGCCACGGGTGCAAGCCTCCGCGTGGTCTTCGCCAGCATGGACGCCGCCTTAGGAGTAGGGTTAGCATCAGATAACATATTAATGTTGTCTTCCTATCTCTCTTTCTATAAACATATCTACCAACATTTACCAACCAATAGTTTTTTGTTTTTTTTGCTTGTTGAATCGCATTATCATAAAGAATAAATTTTGTGGTTAAGGCACTGGCCTCTGAAGTGGTATTAGACACAGTTTTAAACTCTTGTGACCATGGCCAAAACCCTGTGTCAATACGGTACATCATACTCAATTTACAGCAGGAATTTATTGCAGTTATGCACATTGTCACTGCCACATATGAATAATTAATAATAATAATGCACTGGTCACTGAAAGTCCAGTTACTAAATAATAACCTCTTCAGCCTTTGTGCTGGTAACCACACTCATGCAATGCTTCATACCCTTTAGAGTCACACACTAGACTTGCACAGCTCACAGAAGCCCTGAGGTTGTCTTCACAGATCATGTGCAAACTCTGCCTCCGAAGTGGCTCTCAGGGATGAAGGGTTAATCAATTTGTCATTGTTTTCCCTCTCACCAATTGTTCATAACTGGAGAGCTTTTAAAGTGCCATAGATCCTGATGTCCCAGTGTCATAATGTGACACTAATAGTTACACTTGGCTCAGCGAGCCAGCGCCGGGAGATGGATCACTTTCCATGCACCAATTATAATCTGTCCATCTAAGTGATAAAGAGGGGGTGGTGATGATGGGGAAGGGAGGAGTACTTGGTTGGGCCCCTTCTCTGCTTACAGAGGGATACATTTGTGACCAGTTTATCTCTGATTTTTCAACGTCCTACTGCAGGTTGAGATTTTATTGTATGAAATAAAATTAAGCTATTTAATTTCTTTAGTGAAGGGCCATGTGTGTTAAAGATGAAGACGGTCAGATTGTTTAGATGGGCCATAAGTGCCAATTTTGTATCACAATTTTGTATCACTACATTAGACAGGGACAAACTTGATATGCGATAGGTTCCTTCTATCTACATCACCCTGCTGTAGAAGTATCTTTTGTCTATGGTCAGTACTGTACTGTACGTCATTCTGTGGAGGAAAGTACAGGTTGCACAAGTCATGGGTCCATGGGTCCATTTTTCAGCATGTGGTGGAAAGACTGAATTGATAGACAACTTGGCCCCTTGTCTCCCCCTGCAAAGCAAGAGGAAGTCTCCTTGGTCCACTGGTTGCTTCAAGAATAAAGCCCATGGGAACTTTTTGGATCTGTTTTACCATTTCATCCTGCAAAGGAAGGTACATCAGTGTGAAACTTCAGTCTACTTGTTACTATTTGTGTGAGGGTGGGACAGACTTCAAAGGCCTTCATAGATACATCCTGTTTTTTTGTTTTTCTGTCTAAGGGTTGACTAATCTGGTGATATGTTTGGAACTGTACATCTGCCTCTTGTGGGAAGGGAAAAACACGATGGGTTATAGCTTCCTTTTAAGCTTTGACAGGTTATAGTAGCCTTCTGTCAAATAGTCAACCTGATAAGCAATAAACAAACTCCAAGGCCTATTTTCCCTTCCGTCCCTTTGTCACCCTGCTGGGGAATGAAGGGTTTATCACGGGTCTATAATATTGAGAATTTCAAGGAATAAAAAGTTCACATGTTTGTGTCATGTTTATTTCTTCTTATAAATACTGCCTTATATTTACAAAAAGAAATGTGTAAATATTACCTTTATACAAAAGACTTTCCATCGGACTCATATTTTGGACAGTTACTACAGTATGATTTCATCCCAAGCATGTTGTTCATATCTCAAACTTCGGCCTCCCAGAAGCCTCACTGTCTTGTTCAATTTAGCTTCCTGTGTCAAAAAAAGAGAGGAAGTCCTTATTGTATGATGCAACATATAGGGCATAGGAGCACTTACAGTTTCTTAAAGTACTGTCACGGGTGCCACATTGAATGAGGATGACATGCAGAAACAGAAAATGAGACCGCACTCCACTGGATTTATGTGAATAAGAGTACTGGTTTATTGAAGAATCTAAGCATATTTCTGGTTTATTGAAGGATCCAGTAGAGTGCTGTCACTTTTTCTGTTCCTGCTTGTTGTATGATGTACACTCAGTGGGAATCTAAATTAATAACATTTTTATATCTCTTGCTACTTAGGGGTTATCTCCCATACCCCCTCTCTGATAGGAAGCAGTCATGATTAGGTGGCATGACCTACACTATAAGAAATTCAGGAACAATGAAAGTGAGATTTAGAAAGAGCATCTGGGGGGAATAGGGAATAGTCCTCTGGCTGCGTAAAAAAAGGCCAGGTTACTGCCTGAGCCCATAATTTGTGCTCAAGGGGGTGGGGGGGGGAGGGACGTTTTGCTATGAGGGATTTGATGGGAGTAGACTAGAGATGTACAAAACTTTCATCCAAGGATGCGAACCCGTGAAATTTGTCCTTTTTAAGCCATGATTTTTTTTTTTTTACCTTTTCAGGTCTAGAGAGAGTCCCCATTGACTTACTTACCTACAAAACCCTCTATAAACACACCTAAGACACCTGGGACATAAACTAATTTTAATATAGAAGTAAATTCCAATGATTTAAATTGGCATATATATATCAAGTGTGTTCTCAGGTAGGTCTCCATATGTTTTGGGGTCTGGCCTAAAACGTTTTGGTGAAACTGAATTCTTGGTGGAAATGTGCTTCTTTTACTTTACAATCCTTCTCTCTGCTGCTCTGTCCAACTCACTAAATGGGTCAAGTGATTTGGACTGTGACCTCGGAAGGTCACCTGGCCTGGAAGGTGACCGAATCCCAGTGCTTCTCTCTAAGGCTAAATATCTCCACATCCATACTGTACCAATTCAATAACTACCAATTCTGCCCATTGAGAAGAGCCTGTATATGTTTATGTAGGCTCCTGGAAGTAGCCACCAGCCATAACTGGCTACTTCACAGAATACCACGTTTGGCCTTCTTTACCAAAATATGTAAGAAAATACTGTGTAGACGAGGTTACACCTAGAGATCGGCGAATTGTTTTGGTGGATTTGGATCTGCAGCGGATCGGCCGTGTTCCTTTGGTCCACGGATTTCAGCGGATCAATCTCAAAAAGGGCGATTTGCGTTTTGCGGATTTTTTAATTATTATTACCAGTGTTTGACAAACCTATACATTTGCACGCCCCGGGCGAGTGGATTTAACTTCATGGCGAGCTCCTATTGGCCCAAGCAGCACACGTGTGATAGTAGGTGGCGAGTAGATTTTTTTGGTGATTTGTCGACCACTGATTATTACTACCAATACACTCCGTGGATTCTGCAACCCGTGGACGGATTTGGAGAATCCAATCCAATGGAGGTTTATGATGAATCATCTCAAATTAAAACCGGTCAAATCCGTTTGCGGATTTCACGCCGCAAAATGGATTTTGGGGGGGAAATGTGAAAAAATTCGGGAAATTGATTTTGGGCGTAGTCGCCCGTCACTTGTTACACCTCTGAAAGTTGTTGTATACAAACAATATAGAAAAAGAGCTTTACTATCTTCCAGCTGGCAATATAGACTTTAGGCCTTGCATTCATGAGCTTGTTAGCTATACAAGTTTGATTACCATCAGATAATCTAATTCTAAGAGTGGGGCTTTCAGATGTAATCACATAATACATCCTAAAAGCATATAAAAAATGAAGGGAGATATTCATCAAAAGTCACAAATGGAAGGACTCCAGATGCTCAGCTCTTAGTTAAGTCTCGTGGCTGCAAAACTGGTGCAAAAAACGGTGCTAGATTTATCAAAGAGAAAAATTAAGTTTTTCGTTTATGATATTATTGATAATCCTGATTCAGCTGTATTTGTATAGCCACCAATTAGACAAAAAAAAAAAAGACAGAAGCATTTCTTCTCCCTGATAAATCTGATGCTGGGGGTGTGCCAGATGTGTGGGAGAGGTTAAAAAGGTGAGTTAGGGTACAGCTTAGGGTGCCAGGAAGGGAGCGGAGGAGATGCGAGAGAATAGGGTCAAGAGGGCAAGTTGTAGGGTGAGATGAGAGGTGCATAGAGACCTCACCTTCAGTTACAGGGGGAAATGAGCTGAGGGTGAATGTAGGTGTGCGAAGGGAGGTAGGTGTTGCCTGTGGAGCCTGACATGAAGAGATGTCATACAAGAAATTGAAAACAAGGCGCTCCTAAAGCTTACTTAAGTGAAATAATGTGCTTGTGCAATTAGCACTCTCTACATTAATATAGTGAATAAAATATTACATTAATACTGCATAAGGTGATTATATCTATATACTGTATATATAATAATAATAATAATAGCATGTTCTTGTATAGCGCTGCTAGTTTAACGTAGCGCTTTACAGAGACATTTTTTCCAGGCACAAGACCCTGCCCAGTGGAGCTTACAATCTATGGTTTTGGTGCCTGAGGCACAGGAAGATATTGTGACTTGCGCAAGGTCACAAGGAGCCGACACCAGGGATTGAACCAGGCTCCCCTGCTCCAATCACAGAAAGGCTGCAATGTTCTTCAAATTCCAGGGGGAGCATGGGATGTAATCAGCAAGAGAAAAACATAAAACAAAATCTAAGTGCAGGGGTTTTCATCAAAATGGTAATAAGTTGTTTTCTTGGGTCATATATTGTGCCTACTTACAGTGTATATATGCAAATCTAAAACTGTGGCAAATGTTGTGGGTGTATATATGGGATCTGAAGCAGTGTTTAAAGTAATCAGGATACAGAAGTTTGTATTTTCTCATCAGATTACACTTAGTATTATATCCCATTGATACCCCTATATAAGATAGGACTGTGTGGGGGGCAGAGGGGGGGGGGGTTGGTGTCATACTCCTGATGAAGCCAATCCCTTGGCGAAATGCGTTGAGTGGGAGTGTTTGCGGTCACAGAGCACTCACAGACGCGTCTTAGCCAACAAGCCGACAACCGGAATTGGCGTCCGAACGAACCGGAAGTGACGGAGCTCGCGGAGATACCGGCAGAGACTCCCACAGCTGGGGAGACGGTCCCAACATCGGCGTCGCAGACGAACCGGAGGCGGTGAGCTGATTGGTCACTCACGACGTCCTTAATACTGTATTGTGAACTGCTTTTATTGACTGTACAGAGTGAATACGTACTGAGTGCGGCTCTTATATTTTTACAAACATAAAAATACATTTTCTACTGATTTGTGCTAAGTTTTGCTGTTTCTTCCATCCTGAGGTGCATCTCTTCTGAATGTATAAAACCCACATTTGCCATAGTTTTGGATTTGCGTATATTCCATTGTGTACACTGTAAGTAGGCACAAGATTTGAGCCAAAATAATAATAATAATAATTCCATGTTCTTGTATAGCGCTGCTAGTTTTAAGTAGCGTGTTACAGAGACATTTTGCAGACACAGTCTCTGCCCTGTGGAGCTTACAATCTATGTTTTTGGTGCCTGAGGCACAGGGAGATAAGGTGACTTGCCCAAGGTCACCAGGAGCCAACACCAGGAATTGAACCAGGTTCCCTGCTTCATACTCAGTACCAATCAGTGTCTTTACTCACTGAGCCACTCCTTCTCCCAAATGACTTATTACCATTTTTATGAAAACCACTGCACTTAGGTGTTGTTTTCTGTTTTTCTCTTGCTGATTACATCCCATGCTCCCCCTGGAATATAAAGAGATGTCATGTCTGATAGACTCAATCTTATCTGGGAAGTAGATGTGAAGGTCTGGGGCCGTGTGGGCAGAAAGGGGTGCAGGTGCAGTGTGAGTATGAGCGAAGTAAAGTAGGTTTGCTTGGCACGGGAAAGGGCAGTGTTATAAGGGCAGTATGATAGGAGGAGAGTAAGAATTTACACTGGAGGAAATTGGGCTTACAGCGTGATTTCCTCCAGCAACGTTCTGCAGTGCGTCAGCACGTTTGGAGTTAGCGAGTAAAGTTTGTGTGCATTGTTGTGGCTTAAATTGTTGGGAGCGATGTGTGGTGATATCAAAGTATCAAATATGTATTACATTTTATGCAGACATAAGAGGCGGGAATATTGAAAGCTACTTAGTAACTTAGATTGAACGTGATTGACATATGTCTTTTTTCAACCTCAACTACAATGTAACTACTGTATGTAATGTCACAAATCTGTGACAGCCATTATCGACAAAACGGAGGTAGCCGTTATTGATCGTTAACAGCCATTCAAGTGAATAGCCTTTGACTATTATTCGTTGGTTTTACACTTTATCAAATACATATCATATATTTCAGTGTTGTAGCCATTCAGATAATCAGAGAACTAAGGTTTAACAGATTTATAACTACTTATTTTGCATTGTCGAATGCATTTAATTTATGTCTGTATAGAACTAGACATGTTAGCAGGGGTTAAAGATCCTTAATAATGTCAAGAAATGTTAACCCTTGAACATTACGACACTGCTGTTGGGACCATATATTAGAAAAACGTATAAAGCATGAATCCTATTTTCCTTAAAAAGAAAGTTAAACACTGAGTTACCACTAATCCCTAATCACTTGCTACTAATCCTTAATCACTTAATCCTACATCCCTAATCCTTCTGTGTTATTGTTATTCATGTTCTAGGTCAAATTTGTGCTGTTTAGTAGAAAGCAGAAGCTGGGGGGGGGGGGCATCAGTAATGTATACCAGTAATTATATTAATTCCGTTGATCCTCTGTGATGCTGCTATAAAACATCTCAAATCAAAAGACTGCTGATCATTGCAAAGGCTTTGCACTTAATGGCAAATACTATGGATATGGAATATGTAGCCTATGCAGGGACACGTATATTCTCATTAGAAAGTATGAATACCCCATGTGCCGCAAATAGGACAATTCCAAATGACAATTGCTTTATATATAAATATATATGTGAGTGGTAAATATTTTTTTCTCCCACGATATGCACAGTAAAATTTTCAACTCCTATCTAAAAGTGGTTGTTGAATATAAATAATTATTTGGAAGGAATTTGCTATGCCTCTAAAGATACAACAATCCCTCTGTTAAAAAACAAAACAAAACCCATAAAATAAAACCACCCATGAAATTGTTAAATAAGTACAGCAGCCAATGCCAGTCCTCCCCAATAGCAGGGAGAAGGCATTTCAAGTCTGTAACACAGAAGGGGAAGTGGTTCTTAAACTCATGTTCATTCAACACTGGATGCCAGATAAGGGCTGCCACTTACATTCAATAAACATTGATAAAACCTGCAAGGACTGAAGCACGGGGAATTATCCTGGGCAAAATCCAGCTGTTATCATAAGAGGGGTTAACTGCAGTGAGAAGAACTTTCTGGCCTTGCAATGGCCTCTCTTAACCCCTTCACTGTCGCAGAGGAGATTGATGACTTGGTTGTTCTTTCTTGTTCTGTTAGTAAATGGAGGGTTTGCCAACCGTAGCACGTGTGCGTGCGTGCATGCGTGTGGTGCGTGTGGTGCGTGCGTGCGTGCGTGTGTGCGTGTGTGCGTGTTATATATTACACCAGTCATTCCCCCCAAAAAATTGCCTGGTGACCTGATTTTTGAAATACATCTGACACCCTGATTCAGGAGTGGCCAACTCCAGTCCTCAGGGGCTGCCAACTGAGCCCCTGATTGAGCCACCTGTGCTGAAGCAGAGATGTCCTGATAACCTGACCTGTTGGTTTCCCTTGAGGACTGGAGTTGGCCGCCCCTGTCCTGTTTTCTTTCTATAGGAGTGGATTGCTAACTAATCATATTACAGTTTCTGTTCTACATTTTTGCATTAAATGTGAATGCAATGATTCCATTTTTTAAAATGTTTGTAATAAGGCACTTTGTGTATCTGTCTAAATGTTGTCGTGCTCTGTCCTTTTCCGTGTCACACCAGTTCTGTGGTTGTGACACACCGGGGTATGACGCCACTCTGTATATAGTAACAGTGCTTAGCTGTACGGCACCCTGGGCTCTATTTATCAAAGTCTCCCGGCTGCAAACACTGAAGCATAATAATGCACCAAATTTACTAAGGGCAAAATATTCCTACTGAAACCAGCGGGATTTTCTTCTTTGATACATCTTGTGCAGTATCTTGTGCAGTTTGTTTGCATCTATTTCCCCCAGTTTTGCAGCCGGAAGACTTTGATAAATGACCTTCCTGCTACCCATTCAAGTGAATAGGCTGCAAGTGCAAAGTACTTTCTGGCTTAGCACAGTTTACTAAACATGGCCCGAAATATGTTAAAGATGCCGTACAATGAAATAATGTCTGCGATATGTTTAATGGTTAATGTTGGAGACTAACAACTTCTTTATAGAAATGTGACAATCCAAAGTATATGTAAATATTTGTTTTATATTTGCCTTTCTGTAAACAATGTACATTTAGCCTTGTTGGCTATTTCAGTTGCCCTTGGCTCCTATTCAATATGCGGTGAAGCTGTATGTCTTCCCAATGCCCGGATTGTAGTCATGTGCAAAAATGTGAGTATTCGCACAAATAGCGGCGCTGGAAATAAGTGCCAATTGTTCTTCAAAACTTCGCAAAAATGTTAGCATATAAAGGGTCGTGCCACCTGAATTTGGGGTCATTCACGTCACCTGAAAACTGACTTTTTAATGTTTGGCAAAAACATTTTTGCATAATGTAACATTTACGCAAAATGTTTTGGAAAAAAACTAAAATGTCTGATTCGCAAACTTCAGTAAAAGTTTTGCAATTCTCTATTTGGGAGATTTAAGCTCCATTTATTTGAGTGGGACTTAAATCTTCCTGAGTAAGGGGAAGACAGCTCCCAGTGTATCTGTGTATCAGTGCTCTTTTCTTACGGCATGCTACGTACTTCCACTCTGCTAGGTGCTTTTACATGGAGAGCGCTTGTATACACAATGTCATACAGCAGAGGGACACAATAACCCATAATATCCCTTACTGAGATTATGTGCTGTAAACATATTTTCTAAAATGATCGTACCTTTTTCTGCCACAGGGGCGCATGTAACCCATCGCTGATCCCCTCCCCCTGTCACCGTTCCGGCTAAAGATCACAAGATTGGGAGATGTCCCAAAGCCCATGAAGTGGTGCACATGCTGTAAGAATTGTGTTGCCATAACATTGCATGTGGGCTGAGTGGCTGAGTGATAATGTCACTGCCTTTTGAAGCTGTTGGATCCAGTTCAAGTCCCAGTGTCTGCTCCCTGTGTCCTTACTCAAATCACCTTATTGCCCTGTGCCTCAGGCATACACATTAGACACTCCTTGGGGTAGGGACTGTTCTATCAATGGCACTGTATGTACTGCTAGTGCTACCTTATACAGGCGGTCCTCAGTTATCCGACACAATGCGTTACTCAAAATGGCGTTGTAAAGCAAAGCGAAACACGTTTTCCCATAGGAACACTGTTTAAATGACAGGTTCCGTTCCTGAAGGCATTTCTAACACTAAAATACACCAAATATTTTACGCAGACAATAAGATATGCAGCACACACATAGATTATATAGTGTATATACTATATATATATATATATATAGCATAATATATAATATAATATATATTATATAGTATAATATATATTATATACACATAAACAACTTTGCAAAGCGTAAGAGCATTGGATAAGTCGTTTTGGCGTTGTAAAAATGAATATAGGTATGCATTGCATAGCGTTGGATAAGCCATTCGTTGTAAAACGAAGCGTTGTAAAACAAGGACTGCCTGTAATCTATATATATATATATGGTGGTTTTCTGGGTATGCACCTTAACCCTGGCTGTGCTCAAAGCTGTGACCATGCAGCAAGCTTAAGCCTATAGGGAACCATGTTAAAAATGGTTATTGAGGCAAAAAGTGACACTGTGTGCTCATTTGCATGTCATTTCCCAGAATCCCTTGCTGCAGTGGAAGTGCTGTATGCTGGGTGATAATGGGGAAAGGCGGGGTTGCAGACCTGCCTAAGACATGCAGATGAGTATACAGCTATATTTGTGTATGTATATATATATATATATATATATATATATATAAATACACACACACACAGGCGGTCCTCAGTTATCTGATGGAACCTGTTCTGCAAAACGTCAGATTGAGTATCCAATGTTAATCCGTGGCGGCAAGCATCGGATAATCCATTCCGACGTCAGATAATGTGTTCCGCGGATTGCATTATCTGACGTCGGATAATCTGTTCAACGGATAATGAACTGTCGGGTATGTTGTGTATGTTATGTATGTTATGTATGTTATGTATGTTATGTATGTTATGTATGTTATGTATGTTATGTATGTTATGTATGCTGTTTTTTGGTTTCCTTCTTCTGGATCAATATTCTGTAATATTCTGGGATAAGTATCTGTCATCTAAATGTAACATAGGTTGAAATCGATGGACATATGTCTTTTTTTAACATCATCAACTACAGTATGTAAAATAAAATGTATTCTGCAAGGTGCAGATTGTAGTGAGATTTCATGTCATGCTAAAGCCTGCCATTAGGGGGAGATCTAAAAGCCTTCTGATAATAGTTGGGATATTGGGGTAGTTGTCTAATACAAGGTGTCCTGTTTCTCTCTAAATCAGGGATGGCCAACTCTAGTCCTCAAGGGCCACCAACAGGTCAGGTTTTTAGGATATCTCTGCTCAGCAAAGGTGGCTGAGCCACTGATTGAGCCACATGTGCTGAAGCAGGGATATCCTGAAAACCTGACCTGTAGGTGGCCATTGAGGACTGGAGTTGGCTACCCCTGCTCTAAATCATTTAGAAATAATAATTTTAAGGACCCCTTGGAGTCTTCTTTTTCAATTTAAAAATGTATGCATTTGTTATTTATTTTTATTTATAAAATGTTTTACCAGGACGTGCTGCATCCCGGGCACAGAGTTATGATAACAATACATGGTTACATTAAATGAACAGGATTATACATTATATGCAAGATATTGCATGGCCAGTAAAAGATAATATGTTATAGACGTATGTAACAGTTACAGACCAGATTAAAATGTGACAGCTTTAGCTTTAGCCCATTGTTCACTTAAGATAACATTTTCTAACACCCCCTAAAAATAAAAGTGCAAAAGTAAGTCTTGTGATGTTACAGTAGCTCAGTGCAGTAAAAAATCAGTGCACATGCCATCAAAACATGACTTAATTGATGAGGCATTTTACAATCCACTGATTGTTCCAATTAATGATCCCACGTCGTACATGTCCAGCAAGAGATTTATTAAGATGGTAGTCTATGTACATGCCTGATTATATAGTGATTATATAGTGATTAAATTATTACATTAAACTACTGATACCTACTAGCAAGGCCCCAAGAATTAAACAACAAACACACAAAAAACAGCTATTTGGTTCTGTAAAGAAGAATGGGAAATATTAGCCCTATAGGCAATTCTCGTCTTGGGAAAAGGAATCCAGGTTATCCCCGCAGTACTGAAATGTCCATACACACACCATCCCATTGGTTGTTGGCTTCCTTTGAGTCAATTATAATATTAACAAAAGCACTTCTATACATAAACAACACACAACACATACATCCTCACACATGCGCCTTCCTGTGCACACATACTGTATCTGCAATACACACAGATGCAGGTATACCATAGAAACAAATACACCAACTTACCTGTGCAACACAGCAACATAAAACACGGATAACACACATACTGTTTGCGCACACCTACGCAACTACACCTGAATACACAGACACACTCTTATGCATGTATACACAAGCCCACACATTCACACACACACATAGGCACACAAAGACATATACACATATTGATACCTTTGCATTCCCCACGCTGGGCCTCTGTCCCCGTTCTTCACTCCTGGAAAGGCATCTCATCTTTCAGCACCTATACACCCTCTCTGTGACCAGGGCAGGGCTGATGACAGGGTGCTGACAGATTGTAGACTGTTGGTACCTCAAGGAAGGTCAATTTAACCTTATCCCTCCCTACCACATAGAATATAGCACAGCATTTGTCATTGGGATGTGAGAAGTTTGACTGTCAGGCCTAAATATGACATGTTATACAGTATGTACATGCCTCACACATGGATGTCAATCCATGGCTCATTGACTTTGGTGGAGACTCACGCAGTAAAATCATGATTATTCAATCAAGATGCACTTTTTCCCCCCGAAGAAAACCCAACACATTACTCATTGGATTTTTGGACTCTGACAAATATGATCTTAAAACATCACACAGGCAATTACACTTTATTTAAACATGTATTCAGTGACTTCTTTAATGACACCAACATGTTGCTTCTGGACATGTAAAACATCCTATTACATACATCTCATGGTGCATGTATATGGCAATGCGGGGCAGACCCCTAAACCTTGGTGCTGCATCCCTGCTTGTACCATGTTCATCCGTGCTGTGTGAAGAACCACTGAGCTAAAGGTTGCATATCTGGTGTTGTATCCTTTATATGGCACATTACTATGGCTTTGATGGCTAAATATGTGAAGACACCACCTATTCTTGGTGCTATTAGATTGCAGGTAGGTAAGGTGTTACTATAGGGAGTACCCTAACTCTAACACAACCAGTATACCTTACAAAGGTGGACTTGCTGTCATGGTGAATGTCTTTTCACAGCCTCCTCTGTGAGCACATTCCAGAGTCTATTTGCTGATTGCAAACGGTGATTACACTTTCAATCAAATGTATTTCTTTACATATTTGATCTGCATGTTCCAGGTCTGCTTCCTGCCCCCTGGTTAAAGGGCAGTGTCACTGGAATAGTCGGGCGGGCATTCTCATTCGTGTTTTGGTTCTTAAAAGAATGTTGTGTTTAGGATTTTTTATTTACTAAAGTATGGAAATAAATCAAGTATAAAATAAGTATAAAATCAAAACAATTAGGCAACTAAGATAATATAACTGAAAACCCTCAAATAATTAAAAAAAGATATGAGGAGAAATACCTGAAGTCTTCTTCTCCACACTAGAGGTGGACACTTGACAGGGTGTTCTGGTTTTGGTTCTAAATAATGTTTGGGTTTTGTATTTGGAATGTAAGGATTAGTAGTTTCTGATTTAGCACGACTGGTTTTGCCCATCTCTACTAAACAGGTCTCTATTTAAATCATTACGCAGGTACTGTATTTTTCTATTAAACAGAAACCTTAATGTGAAATT
Organism: Ascaphus truei; assembly: GCF_040206685.1. Classification (NCBI taxonomy): domain Eukaryota; kingdom Metazoa; phylum Chordata; class Amphibia; order Anura; family Ascaphidae; genus Ascaphus; species Ascaphus truei. The sequence goes on from NC_134485.1 coordinate 345,555,226, forward strand.
ATATTTTTATTGTTGAATGAAACTGGCCATCATACAGAAAGAACCGTGATCACTGCAACATGAAATGTTATGCAGGATTCTATATTGCTACATCATTGTGTTGCAGTTAAATATAATCTGACATCTTTAAAGCTGCAGTTCAGTCTTTTTATTTTTTTATTTTATTTATTTATTTTTTTACTTCAATAGTTTCATGTGTGCAATCTCTAATTACCTAAAGAACTGTAGAGCTGCAGGTCAATTCGTTCTCCTCCATGTATTGATTGGCAAAATTTGGTGACATCATTAGTGAAGGGATCTGTTTTTCTTCTGCTTTTGTCAGTCAGTGCAAGCTCATGAATATTCATGAGCATTCCTGCACTGACATGTGCTAGAGGGAGGGCAGGGCTGACAAAGGGGTGTGCCAGGGCTTGTGACAGGACATGAAGGGGCAGTGCCTTAGCAAATGGCTGTTAAAATAGAATACAAGAAAATTGGTCTTTCAAAATGCTAAAAGTATTTTTTCTTACTACAGAACTGATTTATTAAAAAAAATACACATGCAGGATATTGACTGAACTGCAGCTTTAAAGAGGCAATCCAATCTGCACTTAAAAAAAATAATATGTATGTTTATGATGCCTTTGACTACCTTTATTGAAAACTAATTACCGAAGCTGCCTATCGATTAGTTCTCCCGTAATTGATCAGCAAAGATCCTGCTTCCCAGGGTTCACTAAATGGCTGCCTTTCAGTTTCAATCAATCCTTCAGTCAGTGTAGCTCAGTAGCTACAATGTATTCTTATATTAGTAAAGTAACGTTATCTATTGTTACAGTTTGCAGCTCAAACTGCTGGGTATATTGGCAACAAATTATCACAAACAGGAAAGTGTTGCAAATATCTTGAAGTGCCGAGGAAGTATGTTAAAGAGGCAATCCAAGACTGCAATTTTCTTTTATATAGGATTGATGCAGGGGGTCTGGGGAGCTGAACCCCATTAATTTCAGTTCCGGGGGCCCCCTGCATCCAGAGATACATACGTCTGAATTAGGTGCCAGTAGCAGCTCTCTTCGGCTGCCAGGGTCCATAATATGTCCACTGTTTGAAGATCTCTGACCCTGCGGACCAATAGGAAGCTTTACGTCATCGGTGCAGCTTCCTATTGGCCCATGTGACTAAGAAGCTTTAAACTAGTGATGTACAGAGGACCCAGTAATTACCCGGTGCCCGGCTTACCCGGCACTTTTTCTGATACCCGGAAATTACCCGGACCCAGCACCAGGGCGCTGGAACCGGTGACGGTTAATTTTCGTTCTGCTCTGCACCCTCGGTCCTCCTTTTGGAGAAGGGCAGGAGCAGAGCAGCAGAACACTTACCTGCAGCCGGCGGCGGAGGGTGAGGAGGACCACGGCGACATCGTGGGAGCAGCGGCAGACATCCTGGTGGTGGCGGTGACAGAAGAAGACGTCTTTGTTGAGCCGGTGGGAACAGAGGAACACATCACAGCTGATGCCGGTGGGGGCTGGGTAACATGTGACTGTAGCAGGAGCGTTACTATTGGACAGCCGGGGAGGAGCTGGCTGTCCAATGGTAGCATTCCTGCATTGTTACATGTTCCCCGGCTCCCACCGGCATCAGCTGTGATGTGTTCCGCTGCTCCCACCGGCTCAACAAGGACGTCCTCTGCTGCCACCACCACCACAAGGATGTCTGCTGCTGCTCCCACGATGTCGCCGTGGTCCTCCTCACCCTCTGCCGCTGGCTGCAGGTAATTCAATGCTACCCGGCCGGGTACCCGCCACCTGGCTGGGTACCAGCCATCCGGCCCGGCAAAATTTCTATTTTTCCCCGGATACCCGGTACCCGTTTTTGTTCAATTTAGAGGACTCGGTACAGAACTACTTTAAACTTGAAAGCCCTGCTTGCTTAGCCGGAGCGGCTACCAGCACCTACTTCAGAGGTAAGTATCTCCGGAAGTAGTGTCCCCCCGGAGCTGAAATTAATGGGGTTTAGCTCCGGAGACCCCTTGCTTCAATGCTATATAAAAAATTAGAAAAATTTGCAAAAACTATTGCCGTTTTGGATTGCTCCTTTAAAACCTGCTATAGAAATCAAAGGATGCTCAGTATATTAAAACTAAATAAAAGGGCATTGAGTTTAATAAAAAAAACACTTGTAGTATATTGCATGGATTGCGCCTTTAAAGCATCAGTCCAAGATGCACCCCTCCCCCTTTAATATGGGCATCAATACAATCCACACAATGATAAGTAATTATCTCAATTGCCGATCGATCCGTTCTCCTGTGATCGATCAGCGAAATTCGTCTTGGGGGGGTTCACTAAATGACTGCAGAGGATTATTGACTCAGTATCTGTGGCTTTGTAAACGGTTGCTATAGAAACAAAAAGGCTTGTTACATTATAATACATTAAAAATGTCATTCAGAGTTGTTGTTTTTTGTTGCTATGGAGTTTTCTTGTTGTCTTTTTTTCCCTGTATTTTGTTGATAAGACTGTTTGTCAGTTCTCCAAGCTCTGTTCATCGCTTACAATCTTATTATGAAGCCATCGTTAACAAACCAGATGTAAATAGCTGGTACCCATCCAGCATTCCTGAAGAAATGCAAAGCATATACATTTTTCACATGATACCAGGAAAATAAACAGTTACTTTTAGGTTACTCAATTCTTCTAAGGCAGCCACATACATTTAAACATTTATTTTTAACATTCCTTTGATTAGCAAATGGTTTGAATTGTTTTTTTTTTTCATTCCTATCTAATGTGATTTGGTGAGAAAACTTTTTGTCAATCTTCAAATGTACAGGTAAATTGTTCTTTTCATTGTGTTCTTTGTTTGTAAAGAACTTATTGTGCGATCAAGATTCATTAGTCAAACAGGTAAACATAATTATCTGCCATGCATGAATTCAGCGGACCCGGAAAAAAAAAGGAAAGCGTATTCATTTTCCAAAGGATATGAATAAATAAAATATGTTAAATTGAGGGAGATTAAACCTTTCTAATGAGGCCAATTACACTGATAAACTGTTTGAAAAAGATTACCTGCAACACAGCATTTCCCCTTTAAATAGCAGAGACTTACGGCCTACAATTGATGTGCTATCAGACATATAAATGCATTGACTGGTAATTGCTTTGGAAGAAGTGGCATCATAAAAGCAGTGTTTTTTTTACTGGATTTAAATGGGGGGGGGGGGTGGGGGGGGAAAGACCTACACTTATTTAATAAACATTAAAAAAATCAATCTGTATTTTAGAAAAAAAAAAGAATATTCTGTAAAAATATAAAGGTCAGAGTCTTTCTAAAAGAAATCCCGTTTTCTTTACAAAGAAAGGGGAACGTATATGGGACCCAATGCTGATGGAGAAACTAACTCACTAAATTAGGGGCTCAATGGAGATGACCTGGTCTCCCTGGCTGCATTTGCATGAGGAAGTATAAATCTGGTTGTCATTTAGTTATGAAGTACTGTGATGACTGCCACGTCTTCCAAACCACGTTTCAGTCCCTCTGGGATATCATGATGTTATATCATTTTTGCATATGATTAATCCCTTTGTTTTATGGGGTTTTCCCCCTTGTTTTATTATTTTCTCCCTTTCTTTGTCTTCACAAAAGATATCTTTGAAACTGTCAGCACACACTGTTAAGCAGCTGTTATTTCTTTCCTGGGACCTTTATGTATTTGACTGTAAATGGATTGTACCCTCTAATTATTGTTATTTTTGAAGAGTGGAACGGACTTCCGGATCGATGCAGAAGAAGATGGCAGCCTTTGTGAAGAGCTCTGCCTGCAGCCAGGAACTTTAGGTCAATAATGATAGAATAAGTCACTGTTGTTAACTAAATAACCAACCTCAACTGTACCTACTCCCCGACAGTACAAATATGCCACTGAAAACAAAAAAACAACGCCACTCGCAGAAAGCTGCAGGCTTCTTCAAGAGGATGGAGTCGGGTCAGAGGTTTAAAGAACATGGCGTGGGACCACATGCTGGCTCCGAATTAGACCGCCATGAGCTGAGCCAACCAATTACTAAAAAAACACATTGAAGACTTGTTTTCAAATATAAAGAGCAAGTCCCAGGCCCTAAGAGAAGTCACATAAGAGCCCCAAGAGACGTCACAGCTGAAATGACCACAGTGGGGGAGAGTGTCAATTCAACCAAAATGTTTTTTTATTTATTTATAATAACATTTATATAACGCCCTTATTCAGGACAATGTAACATTAATTAGTAAAACAATGAACCAATCAAGAAATTGCTATTGTACGCTCCAAGATGGAGGAAATGCTAGAGAGTCAGGAAGACTTGGAGAATTGTTGTCATCGGAATAATTTATGCATACGAGGTATAGCAGATACTTAAATTCCTATTCCCTGACACCCCAGCAGATACATTGCTGATGGATAGGAAACATGGAGCCTCATGTTATAAATCGAAGGCATCAGAGAAACCCAGAGATATAATAGTGCGTCTACACTATAAGATCAAGGAAGCAGTAATGACAGAGGTCAGAACTCGGCATAAGCTGATAGCTGAAGGTAACAGAATTCAGGTCTTTGTGGACCTAGCCCCATAATATATAATGGTCTAGCCTTTAACTAGCCTGGGGCATTATGTTCGCTTGATAAGTGTACGAAACGTAAGAACTTAGCCCGTTAAAGATCTTTGCTAGTAGATCAATGCTTTTTACAAGAGGGTTCAGGGGAATGCATCAGAAAGAAGCTATAGAAGAGGGAGGGGAGCTGGTGACCGGTATGATCCCAGAGATACCAAATGGAGGCGCAGGGAGCCGGAGCCGCAGGTAATGGGTCATCAAATCTCCCGAAGGTACTCCCCAGATTAATTGTTCCACTCGGGTGCAATTAACCCAGTAGGGACAACACCATTATTCCTCGCCACACTACGTAGGGCCATCTCTAGTCTATGCAAGAACTCGGATAGTTTTTCTCCCTCTTTCTGATGCATTCCCCTGAACCAGAAATACAATTCTTCTCCACTCTCGGTGGTACCAAACGTGTTTTCTAAGGCATGTAGGTACTTGCTAGGGGTAATGACCTCGTTTACCTCTCTAACGGCTCTCACTATTACTAACACGGGCCCTCTGTAGGCTTTCCACTGTCCAGACCTTCTTATTTTGGTCTGATCCCCCCTTATTCCTGCACCTTTTTCGTGGCCTGTTTTATCCAGCTTTCAAAATCGTCCTCACTTGAGGGGGTCGGTCTTAAACCTGAGAAGATCCTTAATCATCTATAGTAATTATCCCCATGTCAAGATTGGATGGCTTTCTCTACTGGCTGTCCCCACAGTGATGAATGCCTCTGGAGGTAGGGGTGCATGTCCCGTAGAGGAAGTGGGTGCCTCGCAGCATTATGAAATTCCTCCCTGGTGGGTCCTTCTTTAGGTATGAACTCTTAGACCTTGTCTACGATAGTGTGATTTCTCCATCACATTGTCCCTCCCCGCAATACTGTTAGGCACACTAGCAGGATCAATCTCTTCATCACACATAGACAGTATAACAGAATTCAGGTCTTTGTGGACCTAGCCCCATAATATATAATGGTCTAGCCTTTAACTAGCCTGGGGCATTATGTTCGCTTGATAAGTGTACGAAACGTAAGAACTTAGCCCGTTAAAGATCTTTGCTAGTAGATCAATGCTTTTTACAAGAGGGGGGCTTGGCAAGTTCCTCTGGGATCTCGAGTCCCCACCTGGACTCTAAACTCGTATATCCACATATATAAGGAATTCCCAGTTATAAGCTATAGAAGAGGGAGGGGAGCTGGTGACCGGTATGATCCCAGAGATACCAAATGGAGGCAGGGGAGATTGCTGGGCTCTACCCTGAGGTGCATTTCAACAACTATTAGATTTAAATCTCCAGAAGCCATTGCTGATGGTTTTATGTCCTGATTCCTGTTACCCTCCAATGTGTAATGTTTGCTGTTTTGGGTTATATTTTTCTGTGGTCACGTTCTTAAGGTATCACGCTACAATATACATGCATCAGAAGTTTTAGATGTTCTGTTTAAAATATTGACAAATTATGTTGAATAATGAGCTGCTCAAATATCACTGCAACAACAAGGTGCTTCCCGGGCCCCGACAAGGACTTATTTCTGTTCCTCCTTTATTAGCTTGAGGAACTTCACACTGTACTGTTCCCTTTCCGGTTTCATACACCTTCCCCAAAATGTCCTTTAGCTTTCAGCGGAGAGGTACCTGATTGCCTAATTCAAACCAAGAGTTTGCGTTAATTCAATTTTTTAGTCCCCTTCCCTAACTAGGATTTTTTGGTTAGATTGCTCTAACAATATATATTCTCAACATTTTCACAATTTCATATTATACTGTTATATCGTAACTATTTTCCCATGACCTTAAAATGAACAATCCGAGTCATTGATTTGTTTTGCAAAGTTTATTTTTTCATTTTCACAGTGAATAGAAGCTGGGGGTCTCAGGAGTTGTAGGTTTGACATGTTTTGGCCAAAGGATTGAACTAAATGATCCATACTTTTGAGAAGAAAAAACACTGAAAAAACCATACAGAAATGAACTAAATAATTTGTCATATTGGATGCGCATTGGCACTTCTTTGATTACTAAAGGACTAAACTTCCAGTACAAGCATAAAATGGCTTTACTAGACTATAAAAGACACAGCGCGGACATCATTTTATTTCAAGAGGTGTAGTTTACTAAAGCCAGACCCTAAATACTGGGATAAATTATCAGGTTTATCTAGCTTCAAGCACTTTAAAAAAAAAAAAAAAGGAGTCGTCATCCTTGTAAATAAAAATGTAAAGTTTATTGCAGGTACAGTTAAGTAGGACAAAGAGGGCTGCTTCATTATTGTCACATGGAGGTTGTCCAATATGGATGTCTGTCTGGCTAATCTTTATGCTTCTAATGAAAACAGCGCTGCCTTCTTCGACAACTTCTTCAATGTATTATCTGAAACCAAGAAAGGGGACATAATATTAGGACGTGACTTTAATCTACCATTACACTTATGTCTGGACAGATCTAAGATAGATAAGACTCCCAGAGTTGAGGGCGAGGAAAGCAAAGATATCAAAACATTGAAATTAAGACTAAGCGAGTTGGGATTGGTGGATATATGGAGGATGCTGAACCCATCTGTCATAAGACCACAAAAATATTCAGTGCTTAATAAATCGGGCACACCGCAGGTTAACTTGAGTTACAAGTTGCAGCTTAAAAATACATGTATTCTTTTTATTGGGATCAGGACCCCTGCCGGTTTTTCTGTATTTTGTCTATAAGTGCGGTTATCTGAAGGCGACCTGCTCTGGGATTATGGGGTGATTAAACCATAAACCCAACATAGCCACTTATAGTAAATTGCCCAGCAGAGTATACATAGAAATAGCCATTCTGCCAGAACCTCACCTTCAAAGAGATCGTAAAATGACCCCAACCAGATGCGCATAGGTGACATAGCTCATTTTGCAATTTAATTACAAGTTTACAAAATAGAAGATATTTAGAATCTGATATGGTCCACAAGGGTACAGAAGATACATTATTTATGTACTAAGTCAGGCTTGTGGAATCATATCACACAACCAGGGATCTGTGGACATCTCAGATATCTGTTTTCTCATACAAAAGTAGAAGTCATATTGGCAAAAGTGTACACGTGTATTTTAATCATACCTATGCAAGCGTGAAGATGGCATTATTTTGGGTATTATAGAAAGAAAAATTTATACTTGTAGGCATTTTTTATTCAAAAGAAAATAAACTTCTCTCCCCAAGCCTTAAAAATGTCAATAGAGAGTAACGTAGGAGGAGACTCTTTCCGTTCTCGGAGCCGCAGGTAATGGGTCATCAAATCTCCCGAAGGTACTCCCCAGATTAATTGTTCCACTCGGGTGCAATTAACCCAGTAGGGACAACACCATTATTCCTCGCCACACTACGTAGGGCCATCTCTAGTCTATGCAAGAACTCGGATAGTTTTTCTCCCTCTTTCTGATGCATTCCCCTGAACCAGAAATACAATTCTTCTCCACTCTCGGTGGTACCAAACGTGTTTTCTAAGGCATGTAGGTACTTGCTAGGGGTAATGACCTCGTTTACCTCTCTAACGGCTCTCACTATTACTAACACGGGCCCTCTGTAGGCTTTCCACTGTCCAGACCTTCTTATTTTGGTCTGATCCCCCCTTATTCCTGCACCTTTTTCGTGGCCTGTTTTATCCAGCTTTCAAAATCGTCCTCACTTGAGGGGGTCGGTCTTAAACCTGAGAAGATCCTTAATCATCTATAGTAATTATCCCCATGTCAAGATTGGATGGCTTTCTCTACTGGCTGTCCCCACAGTGATGAATGCCTCTGGAGGTAGGGGTGCATGTCCCGTAGAGGAAGTGGGTGCCTCGCAGCATTATGAAATTCCTCCCTGGTGGGTCCTTCTTTAGGTATGAACTCTTAGACCTTGTCTACGATAGTGTGATTTCTCCATCACATTGTCCCTCCCCGCAATACTGTTAGGCACACTAGCAGGATCAATCTCTTCATCACACATAGACAGTATATATTATTTGTCTCTAAAATGGTGTACCAGGAAGTAATACATTGAGAGCTACCTCTTGTTTTCAAGTATGTTCTGGGCACAGAGTTATGATGACAGATACATGGTTACAAATACATGGTTACATTAAGTGATTAGGGTTATACATTATATACAAGACATTCCATGCATAGTAAGAGATAATATATGTATCAAGATCCGTGATCCGCGCCGCACTCTGCGCACCCGGTGCTTATCCTAACCCGTGATCGGGTCCCCCACTCCTACCGTCAACCGTGATGCTCCTCTTCCTCCTCCTGTGACCAGCCGCCATCCTAGGGGCGCGCGCGCGCATCCCAGGTGGAGGTAAATACACTGCCATCTGGTCCCGCCTCCAGGTTGCGCCCACGCGGTGACGTCATCGGCGCGCAGCACGCTCAACACCGCGTCACTCACCATCATCATGGATCTTTCCCACACCTGTCTCCTGCACCGGACGCGCCTCCACTCTGCTTCTTCCTCATTGGTGCCTGTCTCCTTTATATGCTCGGCCGTCACACTGGCAATTCGGCTGAGCATAAACCTTCCTATTTGCGAAGTGTTCACTGCTACCTTTGTCTCCACAGTCTTGTCTTGTACAGTTCCTAGCTTCTACGTTCCTGACCCCGGCTATTCTATACTACATTTTAACTCCTATAACTGCTGGACTCGTCACCGCAGTCATGTGTCCCAGTCCTTATTATTCCATGGGACCCTGCATTGTGTATAACAATCGAGAGGGGTTATGCCAGCTTCCCCTTTTTGTACATTTTTTTTTACCCCCCTCCTTATTTATTTGAATTAATATTATATTATTTTGTATTTTTCAGTGCTCCCGTTGATAGCGTTGACTTGGAAATGTTTCTAAACAATATAGATGGAGTTACGGGAGTTATTTAAGTTCTCCTGACTTCTTCCTTGTGTTTGTCTTACTGCTTGCAAAGTGCCCTCTGTTTCCCCTTTTCTAGCTTCCTGAATAACAGTGAGGGAGCGGGCCTGAATAATCCTAATTATGTTATCATTAGTGTTGAGATATCAAGTTAAACAATATCCCCTTCCCTCAGAGTCCCTGATGTAAACAAAAACTTTCCAAAACTTTTAAATATTTACACTTGGCTATTTTTTGTTAGGGCATCAGTCACCAAGTTACAGCTCATGAAACTTATCAATGCCAAACGCTTGCTGAGAAACTCACACACGCTATTATTTCTTGTGTCTCCACTCTTCACCTTTATACTGGAAGATCCTTGGGGCAGGGACCTTCTTCCTATTGTCTCAGTTTGTCTTAACAGGTACTCTTGTTATACACTGTTATTGTTCTCCCTCCCACATTGTACTGTGCTGCGGAATGCGTTGGAGGCCCACAAGTAACAGAGAATCAGAATGCTATTGTTTCCTTAACTCCCTTGCTGACATGGGGAGCAACAGGACATTGCAGAATTCCCACCTAGTTGCTCTACTTCCTGTAGAAGTAGCTGCTTGCACCGGCTGCTTGCACCGGTTATTTGAAATGCGATGGTACATGGATGCACAGACAGAATACCATTACTTAGCCATAAATCAGTTTAACCCTTCACTTGCCAGTGAGATCAGCAACACAATGTTAAGATGTTACAAAACTACCTTTGTCTTTCTGTTCTAAAGTATAAATAGAAGAAAGCGTTTTGCTGGCTTGACAAAAAAGGATTTATTCGCATGGTACTAGTCCTATTTTAAACCTTAATTCTGATTCAGTAGATCAGTAGATACAACATCTGGTTGGTCAGTTAGGACCAACTAGAAACAATTTTTTTTTTAAACTAAATAAAAACAGAAACCAAATCAGTGCACCTGTAACTTAAAATAAAGTGCCCTAAAAGCTGAGGTGGAGCTCAGAAGAAAACCCATGGGGGGGATACTGAGCCCAGTGACCACAGTGTGGGGATCTCTGCTTGGATACAGGAGCGCACCAGCACTCGGAATAGTGCCTGACTGGCAAACCCTTCCCAGCCAAGCACAGCTCAGTTTAAAAGAAAAACCATGGGGGGATACCGGGCAGAGCACCCTGCTTAAGGCCCACTGGGAAGTGAACGCATCTTCCTGCCCAGTGGCCACAGCGTGGGTGTACTCTGCTCGCATACGGGAGCGCACCAGCACCCGGAATAATGCGTGGCAGGTGAGAGATACCTCCCCAGCCAAACGCTGCTTCCTGGACTTATGAATAGCCAGTTTGGCTAATGCCAGGAGCAGGTTGACGAGGAAGGTCCCTGGCCCTAGTGTTCCGGGATACTGGGCGTCCCAAAATAAAAAGGTGCGGGGAGAAATGCAACCAGAACTGCAGGAGGAGGCCCCTCAAGAATGACAAGAGGGGTTGCAGTCTGGCGCAACTGCATGTGGCTGGGGAGTCTGTGAAGTGGGCAAGATACTCTCCCATGCTCAGTGCACCATGGAGGATTGTCCAGCTCACTAGTACTATTTCATGGAACTTCCACCAGTAACTAGCTCCTATTTTACTTAGTTAGTCCCAACAATTTACCAGCTGTAGGGCCAGGAAGGAATTTGGGGTTCTGTGTTGATTAAATGCTTTTACATTTGATTTTTTCCCCTTACTCTGTTGGGATCCTGATAATTATTCCTAACTACACAGGCTCAATACCAGAATCTGATTTCAGTCGGAATGACTGTTATGATGTTATGGCCGAGCTCTGATAAAGCCCCTCTTTTTAATTTGATCTGTAAAGATTAGGCAGCTGTGAGAGTCTTAAAAAGCTGCTTGTGCTGTTCTCCTAGGTTAGAGATTGATGGCTTTATTACAGTAATAGCAGCATTAGAATGCAATGAAACCCACGTTAATGGGCACTCTTATAGGTGGGGGAGGAGGGAGAGAAAGAAGTGGTTAGAGAGAGTCAATGTATTACCTGCTACAGCTGTGTAAGGCACTGCTGACTTTCTCTACAACAAAAGTTTTTCAAGAGGAGAAAGGTTTTACATAGATTCAGAAAACAAAAATTGTAGCACAAGCAGACACCTGTAGGTTGCTACTGCGTAAAAAATAAAGAACAAATTATATGGGGTGGTATATTTAATCAAAGCTTCTTAACAATGTTTAAAGATGCAGTTCCCACCACAAATAGCTTATGTATCTCTAATGTTATTTACATAGCGCCAAAAGTGTACGCAGCACTTACAATATTACTGTAACCCTCCTTCCCGGCTCTAAAGGAGTTGGATATATATATATATATATATATATACACATGGCAGTGCTCAGCCTCTCATGCCTATTCAGGGTTATGGGTCCGTGCAGGCTGGGCGTGGATATGCAGATAGAATAATTATGGGCACCAGGAACTTTTATAGTACAAACAATAGCTTTATTCACATCCGTTCATAATGCTCGCCATACAGAAAGACTCCACTTCTGACATTAACTGGTGGCAAATAATATGGTTACTCTGTGCTTCTTCCCCTGGTAGCTCTCACTCCTATGCTGATGAGGTACTTATGCTTGTTTCCCTTAGTAATAGTTAGATTGGCAATCTCCTGCATAGCATCAAAAGTGGGCCGAGGGTAGAAATACCCTCTGTCCTCGGGGAGCAGTATCCCGTCACTCTGTGTACTGCCTACCTCGTCCATGCATGTTGGATCAGGAGTTTACTTATGATCTTCCGGTAGGGCCGACCCGATTATTCTCTGGAGATAATACTCTGGAACTCCTATTAAGCAATGCTCACTCACTCTTATCTTCCCGAATGAGACCAATCTTGGGCCATTACTATAGGTGTTAACTATATAGGGCACGTTTCTTAACTGAAAACAATACATGGCGACAGGAAACCTTTAACACACATAACTATACACACAAACCTATTTACAGGACTCACGATGAGGCTTCAGTCTGAATTCTGAGGGACAAGAATAGGAGGATCTATATACTGTATACCCTTCTATCTCCCTATAGTGACATCACTGGACCCATGATGTCGCACACCAGCCGGTGGGGACTCAGGTAAGCCCGCTGATGTTATTTCCCACTCCACAGGGCTGGAGAAGACACTCCCATCAGTTCCTATGGCTGCCTGAGAGCCCGCTCCAGAGTCCATACTACTTGCGTCACCATACGATCGACCGAGGCTGGCCAACTCACTGATTAGGGTCAGATAGTCTGGACGGTAGTCTTCAGGTGGCTGTCCAGACATGTCCACCAACACTCGGATGAGGTCAGTGAGAGCAGACAGTTCCCCAGTATACAGTGGGGTCTTGGGGGCCTCCGCTACAGCTCCCTGGAGGAGGAGATATGGTGCATTGCACCCAGAGCACCGGGAAGCGGATCCCAGTTCAGGTCCCACCCGATCACACAACGGGCAGACCAAGTGGAGAGAGTTCTCCCCTTTGTTGGGAAGCAGTATCAGACCTCCTGGGAGGGCAAAGTAAAGGCCTTTCTTTGCATCCATATTTGCCGAATGAGAGAGAGAGTGATGGGCATGCATCTTCTCTGTAAGTCAACCGCGTGCATCAGTGGCTGACTCCCCACATCTGCTATGCGGCAATAGTTAGGCACGCCTTCAACTCCTCCCTCCAGTGGTTTTTTAGTATAGCATCAGAGAATGCAGCTGGTCTTTCACACCAATCCCAGATAACTCTGCTAAGAGGGCGCGGCTTGGCTTTGCGCCAACTCCAGACATTTGCAGATATATTTCTTGCAACTTGTTGCACAAGTCGCCATGCGGTCTCCCGTTTTCGGCAGGAATCGCCATTTCATGTGTCATAGCTCCCATTGGTGGGGGGTCCGTTCCTCAAGATCCCATATAACCCCCTGAGACACTGCGCCTGCACCAATTTCTCAGCACATGGTCTTGCCACACACGTTGCAGCTCCCTTTGGTGGAGGGTCTGGTCCTCAAGATCTCATAGAGAACCTGGGACACCGCGCGTGCATGGACAGCATAATAAAGATGAACAGCGCAGGCTGCAGCTCCCTTCAGTTGGGGGATAGTCCTCAAGATCCCATAAAGCCCCCTGGGACACTACACCTGCACCACTTCTTGGGACATAGAGGCTATACACACTGCAGCTCCCTTTGTTGGGTGGTCCTGTTCTTGAGATCCCATATAGCCCCCTGGGACATTGCACGTGCGTATATATATGAACAGATCCAGATTCCTCATGTCATAGCTCCCTTTGGTGGGGGGTCCGGTCCTTCAGATCCCATAGTACACTAGATCCCTGGGACACCACACATGAGGAGAGGTAGTTTGAGGTGGAGAGGTCCATGTCATAGCTCCCTTCAACAGGGACTCCGGTCCTTAAGATCTCATAGAGTCCCCTGTGGACACTACACCCATGGGCCCTCTGAGTCTTTGAGTTTATATCCTAGTCTCTTGCTGCAAAAGCCTGTCGTGATGGTATCTCTGCAGCGCCTCCAAATGTAGCACCATTTCCCCCCCCACCCCCCACCCCCTTATGGGATATCATGTAGCTTCCTGGTGTACTCTGGTGCTGGTGCATACCTGTTGATGTGACAGAAGGCCTGAGGGCTCCGCGATGTTGTGGGGGACATCAGGTCAAGTTTTCAACTGGTTGTTCTTCATTCAGCGCAGCGCCTCCATCCCATGAGGATTCTGGGATAGCCAGGATGGTCCTCTTTTCAAAGACCACACCAATGATGATATAGCTGGATCTTTATTTAAGTACTGCACAGGCATGGTAGTCTCCATTCCCTTGAAGGCAGTACCCAGGGCTTGAGGCCCTACGCACCCCTCCTCAGCTACCTCACCCCCTAACAGGGTAAGGCCTCAGCCACTCCAATCCAGGAGAAGTTTTTCTTGTGCTACATCCAGGCAGAAAGATCAGCACAGAACTAAAAGCTCCACTCTAACCTTAGAGGAAAACCTCCTCCTTCCCAGGGGAGTGGCTTGTAAGCCCGCCTCCTATCAGGCATAGGCCCTTGTAGTACCAGGCTAATCCTGAACTGTATTAACTGACATACATACAATAACATAACCAGGCCCTGTAGAATTTACTCCCAATACTGCCCTCTCTTTACTGGGACTTACGGTGATGGATGGGCCAGAGAAATTAGTAGCCCAGGGGTACCTGACTACACTTAGATGCTGAAAAGACCTTTGACAGTGTATCATGGCCAGTTATGTTCCGATTAATGAAGAAGATGGGGTTAGGAGTGAGATTCATAAATGGTATTCAGGCACTCAATTCTAACCGTACAACCACAGTACGAACATCTGGCTCCCTATGTCCACCATACTGTTTGCTGTAATGTATTGAACCCTTAGCCTCTAAAATGTGCCTAGATGCAAACATCTCTGGGGTTACCATAGGGGACAGCAATTATAAAATGTATTTATTTGCTGATTAAGTCCTACTTTCTCTGAAACACTAAATTACTTACAAGATCTCTTTGGCTTACTAGACAAAGTTGGCAAACTATGTATCTTTAACATTAACCGCATTAAATTAGATTAGTCTATACCTCCCCATAGAAGAACTGAAGTATGATAAGCTAAGGTATATTGTATACACCTAAAACCTATAATGAACTATGATTTAAACTACCCAACAATACTGAAAAGCCTTAAAAAAATACCTAAAAACATGGGACTCATAGCAGATCTCATGATCAGGCAGAATAACGTCAATGAAAATGAACTTACTCCCTCGCATTCTATACTTATTCTATACTTATTTCAGGTTCTCCCAACTTCAGTCCCAGTTCCCCAAATACGAAACCTGGAAAAGGCTGTGATAGATTTTATCTGGCAGGGGAGGAAACCAAGAATCAAGAAAAGGCTCATTATCTTACCTACCGTCTATGGCGGACTAGCCCAGACAGACCTGTTAAGTTATTACAATGCAGCGAGACTAAGCTTACCAATTTATTGGTCTCTCCCAAATGGACATTGAAAAAGTAGAGACAGGGACTGATGGCATGTCAGATCTTTTATAGATCGGGAAAGAGGAAAGGCCCTTACAAACAAGATCACACCCAGTCGTGGTCTACTCCCCACGAATCAGGGACCAAGTTTTAATATGAAAATGATTTCAACCATCCTAACACCCATGACCACAATTATACATAATTCAAATGTTGCCCCTGACTTCACCCAAGATCCTATCACAATTGGAGAGGACTGGGTGTCACTAAAATTAAAGACTTTCTGAGATTCAACAAGCCAGAGACATTCCAAGAAATCCGGTCTGACCATGGGATTTTCAAGAAATATCTCTATCAACACCTGCAAGTGTGGCACTACATATCTTCACACCCAAACAAAAAGGATATTCTTAGACTGCTGACAAGTTGTGAACATCTTTATTCAAGAGCCGAATATCACACCGGTACGATAGCACTTTTATACCAGCTGTTGATCACAGGGCCCACGGAACCAACCATCTAAAATATTATCAAGTGGGAGAGACCTGAGCCAATGCCTTGAGGTTGCTAGGTCCTCCAGATGCTCAGCCATTGGAGAAATTACCATAAAGGCCTGACATAGGGGGGCCTCATTTGCCGCGCATGCGCACTACGCAGATCATCACGCCGACAAGCGTGTGAAGCAGAGACGCAGCGCAGCCTCTGAATACAGCCCCAGCGCGCGGGGCTTGTTCCTGAAGACTGAGATTACCCCCCTCTTCATCCCATTTGTTGCCCTACCAATAGAAGTGACGATCGTGATCTGGACCATTAAAGTTTTTATATATGTAAGTGCATATTATTATCTTTATTTGTTGTCAATACATATCATATCTCAATCTTGGTGCGCTTTTGTGTTTTTTCTTTTTTCCTGGGACTTGGTATCGCTGTTGGAGTTTTCCTGCTGGGATCCATATTGGAGGTGGGGGCAGACACCTTCAACACTAAGAGCTGCAAGAGATTAGAGAGGAACCACCATTCCACTATCCTAAAGAGCAAGAGCGCGGACTGGACTCAATTTTCTGACATAGGTTGTATTACACCCCAGCATTAGGGTTGCCAAGTAGCTTCTTCAAAAATACTGGGCACAATGGTGAAAGGTGTGACACACACGCACTCAGAAGACACACACCTCTCTCTCCACTCCATGCTGTTTCCTCCTTTCCCTGGCCCCATCCACAGGCTCCTGACACCTCCACCTGATTGGCTGCATTACCCAGCAGCAGCCAATCAGAATGGAGGAAGCTGCCCAGCCCCCTCACAAAGGCCCTGGTCGGAGAAATCCCGCGGCCCCCCAAGCCGGTCATGTCACGTCCGGAGAGGAAATACCGGACACATGCATGTCCAGTATTACTTCTAATTTTTTACTGGACAGAAGGTCAAAATACAGGACAGTCCAGTTCAATACTGGACACCTGACAACCCTACCCAGCACGCCTCCATATATTCTTTCCTAATTCATCCCCCCTTTGCTTGCGGAGTTACGGACCACTAGGCACATTCAAATACATTTGGTGGACCAGCCCAAAAATCGCTCTCGACTTGAGGAAAATTAACAGGTTAATAATCCAATGACAGTCTTGGATCCCGTCTGGGACATGGGTATAGTTTAAAAATATTGGCGGCCAAAACTGCGATTGCTAGACACTGGAAACAAGAGAAACCTGCAACCATCAACATAGTTAAAACAAGATAAATAATATAATGATCATGGAGAAACTAACTAGCTTATTACAGGATAAACATACTAGATTCCTAAATATACACTGGCGACACACTTTATTCGAGCTCGGCTAGTCCCACGAATTCGGGTATACCCGGGTGTATTGAGGTTTGTGACTGTTTTCTGCCCGAGTGCATTGGGTTATTTTCCAAGCAGGGATTGAAGCATTTTATTCCCGCTGGCTGCAATACTGCACAGTATATATATATACTGCATTACAATTCATGAATTTATGCCATCTGGTAGACACGCGAAGCATTGCAGCCTATTAAATCCTAATCATTATCATTTAACAGATCAGCCGCCCGTCAGCCAGGCATGAACCCAGGCTGGGAAGGCAAACGCAACGGGGCTTGTCAGAGGTGAGGAGCGGCGCATTCCAGGTATCTGCCAGGTACATACTGGGTATTTGCTCGAATAAAGTGTGTCGGTGCAGTATGGGAGCCATTGGCGGTGTATATGGAATGACCTGGCCTCCCCGGAACTCCTGTAAAAATGTCTCTGGTGGTTCCTTTCTCATTATGTATTTTACATGGAGTTCAACTGGAGTGAAACAAGTGGACAACATCTGAATCCTGGATTTTGAACTATGCTGAAAAGGAGGACATTATCTATCCCAGACTGCACATCTCAGCACAAAAATGTTGCTACCATGCTGCCACTACTGTTTTTATTTGCTTTGACCTCACTTCTTTTCAAAATACGCACTTCTTTCTACCAGCCTCATTATGTCTCTAATTCTATTCATATATCTCCATCTCTCCTTTCTTCTCCACTTCTCAGTTCACATGATCTCCTTTCTTACTTACGCCCTCTGACACTGCACACTATACGCCCTGCATTAAAACACACCCCTACAAATCCTCCTCACACATTCTCTTTCTATTCATGCTTCTCCTCCTTGCTTCTGGGGATATCTCTCCCAATCCTGGTCCCTGCCTTATTTCTTTATGCGTTTGTCCTTCCCTTCCACATACAACTTCTCCTCCTGCTGGTGTCAACCCCTCTAACCTCATACTCATCCCCTGTCACCCTCCTTTTCTCCTGTGCCCCTTGGAATGCACGCTCCCTTTCTAACAAGTTCCTCTCTGAGCATGACTTCTTTTTCTCTCACTCTGCTCCTCTTTGCTAGAACTGAGACTTGACTCACTCAGTCTGATTTTGTTCTGGGAGCTGCCCTCACTTATGGTGGCCTTTCTTTCTCCCACACTCCGCGCCCTGATGGCAGGAGTGGAGGCGTTGTGCTCCTGCTCTCTATCTGACGCTACCGTACCCATCCTATTCCTCCCTCTCTTGCTTTTCCCTCCTTTGAGACTCACACTGTCCAGCTTTTTTCTCCTCTCCCTGTCCACATGGTGGTCATCTATCGCCCACCTACCTCTACTCATCCCCCTTCTGTCTTTCTCACTTTGAATCCTGGCTCTCTATTCTTTCTCTCCTCAGACTCCCATGTTCTTCTCCTTGGGGACTTCAACTGCCACATTGATGACCCCCCACTCCCTTGGGCTTCCCACTTTCTCTCTCTAACCTCTTATTTTGGCCTTCAACAGTGGACTAAAGCAGGATGTAGTGGAAAGCAAGGGCACAGCCAGCATCCAGGAAACAAATATTGCAGGGCAACTCCAGATTGTATAAAAAATTATTTATTGTGCACACAGCTCACAATGGTAGTGTGGAAAACGCGTTTTTTTAGATTTTTACACTACCATTGCGAGCTGAGTGCACAATAAAAAAATTTTATGCAATTTTGAGTTGCCCTGGAATATTTGTTTCCTGGATCCTGGCTGTGCCCTTGCTTTCTACTACATCCTGCTGCTGCTATTTATGATGACTGCACGCCCAAGAGTGACTGGCTTGTCATCACTGGCAGGTAATGGGCAATAGCCCTTCAATATTTACCTTACCAGTGTTTTTATGCATTTAATTCATCATATGGGAAGTTTATATAGTGACCAATATATGTGGTAGTCAGGTGGACTCCACTGGGTCATCTCCCTTGAACTATCTTTACACGGATCAAGCTCCTATGGACATTTCAGTTTATACTCTGGACACTTATTGAAGCATATTTCTATATAATATAGAGGATACATAGTTTTGTGAGCACCATCTACCAATCATTAACAGTGGACTGCAGCCAGCACCCACAAGGATGGCCACTCCCTAGACCTGGTTTTCACTACAAACATTTCTCTCTCCATTTCCCCCTTTCCTCTCTCTGACCATCACCTCATCTCATTTTCTCTCTGTAAGGAGCCACAGATCATGGACCTCCGCTCACGATGCCCCCTTACCTGGCACCACCGCCGCTCCGAATCCCCGGTGGCTTCCCTCTGCCGCCAGAGTTCCCCTCGCGGCTGCTCTCCCTGTTCTGGGTCGCAGAATTGAGCCCCAGACCCTGGCTAGATTCCCATATGTGAATGCTACGTTCCTGCACTCGTTCCTCTGAACGCCTCTGGAGGAAATCTCACACTCACAGACTTCCTTCATTACACATTTATGCTATCCTGTTTCAACTCTGCCCTCTCTCAAGCTAAACAAGCCTACCTGTCTTCACTAATCAACACGCCGACTCTTTTCTGTCTTTGACTCCCTACTCAGACCACCCTCAGCTGCCTGTTCTTCGTCCTCCATCTCACCTCAGGACTTTGCCGACTATTTCAAGGAAAAGGTGGAACCCATACGTCAGGCCATCCCCTCTGAATCCTCCACCCATCCTCCTCTCCTCCTGTATTCCTTGATTCTTTATCCGCTGTTATCCACTGTGTCGTTGCTGATCTCCTCTTCTCCCTCTACCAACTGCCCTCTTGACCCCATTCCCTCCCATCTCCTTAAACTTTTTGCTCCTACTATAATCCCTACGCTCACACACTTTTTTTTACCTCCTCCCTCTACTCTGGTACCTTTGCCTCTTCCTTCAAACATGCAACAGTTATACCATTACACAAAAACAGCAAGCTTGACCCTACTTGTCTTTCTAACTACCTACCTGTCTCCCTCCTGCCTTTTGCCGCTAAACTCCTTGAACGTCTTGTATTCTCTCACTTGCTCCATTTTCTCAACACCTATTCTCTCCTAGACCCTCTACAATCTGGCTTCAGTAATGCTCACTCAACTGAAACAGCCCTCGCTAAAATAACTAAGGACCTCCATGCTACCAAAGATAGAGGTCATTACACTCTGCTCATATTACTCAACCACTCTGCAGCATTTGATACTGTGGACCACCCTTTTCTCCTTCACATTCTCCATACTCTTGGCATTCGTAACAAAGCTCTATCCTGGATCTCCTCTTACCTCTCCCATCGTACTTTCATTGTCTCTTTTACTAACAGCTCCTCCTCCTCTATCGATCTCTCTGTGAGGGTACCCCAGGGCTCTGTCCTGGGACCCCTTCTCTTTTCTCTTTACACACTCTCTCTAGGTTACCTAATCACATCTCTTGGGTTCAAATATCACGTTTATGCTGATGACACACAAATTTACTTTTCTACTCCAGACTTTACACCTGCTGTACAGACCAAAGTTTCTGAATGTCTCTGCTATATCATCCTGGATGGCCCTCCGCCGCCTTAAACTTAACATGGCAAAAACAGAGCTCCTCATACTTCCTCCAAAACCTGGCCTTATTTTCTCCTTCCACATTAGGCTTTGTCCCCGCTGACGCTGAGCACGCTCATGCTTGAAGAGCTCTCCAAGCATGAGTGCCGGGGGAGGCGGCGGGGGGGGGGCACACTGCAGGAGAAGCTGAGCGCGCTAGAAAGTTTAAAAAATTTGTTTATCTAAGCGCCGACCGCCGGTGAGCGTGTGTGCCCGCGCATACGCGTGCATCGCATGAGTGGAGACTTGCATATATATATGCAAGTCACCTCACCAAGCGCCGCCCGCTCAGCGAGCTCAGCACTAGCGGGGACGCAGCCTTACTGTTGGAAGTACTATCATTCACCCTGTTGCCCAAGCACACTGCCTAGGGGTCACACTCGACTCCTCTCTCACATTCTCTTCTCACATTCAAAAGGTAGCAAAAAATTATCATTTTTTCTCTCCACAATATTACCAAAATACACCCTTTCCTCTGTTGCTCAACTGCAAAAACTCTGACACAGACCCTCATTCTCTCCCGTCTCGACTACTGTAACCTCCTGCTGTCTGGCCTTCCTGCCTCTCACCTGTCTCCCCTACAATCTATCCTAAATGCTGCTGCCAGAATCACTCTACTATTTCCGAAATCTGTCTCAGCGTCTCCCCTGCTGAAATCACTCTCCTGGCTTCCTATCAAATCCCACACCACACACTCAATTCTCCTCCTCAATTTTAAAGCTTTACACTCTTCTGCCCCTCCTTACATCTCAGTCCTAATTTCTCGCTATACACCATCCTGACTCAAGGATGTCTTATCTCTACCCCTTTTATATCTAAAGCCCTCTCCTGCCTTAAACCTTTCTCACTGACTGCCCCACACCTCTGGAATGCCCTTCCCCTCAGTACCCGACTAGCACCCTCTCTATCCACATTTAAGACCCAACTCAAAACACACCTGCTTAAGGAAGCATATGAGTAGCTCCATGGCTGATAATTAACAACTCATACATTAACCTTGGCCCCTTGCAGACGCACTTTCCAGAACACCCTCCTACTGTCTCTGTATGTCCTTCCTACCAACAAATTAGATTGTAAGCTCTTCGGAGCAGGGACTCCTTTTCCTAAATGTTACTTTTATGTCTGAAGCGCTTCTCCCCTTCATGTGTTATTTATATTATTTGTTATTTATATGATTGCCACGTGTATAACTGCTGTGAAGCGCTACGTACATTAATGGCACTATATAAATAAAGATATACATACATACATACATACATACATACATACATACATACATACCCATTGAATGTATTCTCTAATACATTTCACTTGTACCTGAACTTCTTCTTACTATCTCTCCCTTTCCCCAACTCATTCCCATTTTTATTTTCTATACCCTCCCCCCTGCCACGTCTATTTAAGCCAAAAATGACAAGTTAAAAAAATATATAAGAATACTTTTTTGATCTGATTGCTGTTTAAAAGAGGCAGTTTAACTTAGCGGGTAAAAGATTTTTTTTAGCGCATAGTGTACTTGTCTTCCTTAGAAAGATTCAAACACTGTAAAGTTTTTTGCCATTAATATGATTCTTCTGTTACCATTTTGAAGTGTCTAAGTACTGTACTTACTCTGTACTCTGGAACCATCTTGGACCATGGTTCCCTCAGAGGTTCTTCTCGCCCGAACTACCCGGCAAAACAGCCAGGCCCCAACGGGGCCAAACCCTGAGCTAAGAAGCATATCCAGATTCCAGATTGGGGTCTTCCCCCCCCCCCCCATCAGGTAACACTCCGAGACTTTTGACTCATGACCCCCTTTACCCTTTAACTCAGGATCAACGTGAGATCTCCTGGGCAAATATGACCCTGTTAAGAGCGGAGTAAGGCCAAGCGCCCAAAACTGGGAGGTGAGGGAACTCCTGATTTGGATATTCCCGAAGGTTTAATTTAAAACGATCATTCATAAAAATATTACACGTGGATATGTTACACTATGTTTTCTGGTTCTGGTTAATTTGAGGTTGTATCCGAAAGTCTAGTTGTAAGAGAGCAAATGCAAAAGTAATGTATGTGGAAATATTGCACTATGTTTTCAGGTTCAAGTTATTATAAGGTTGTCACTGGTTCACAAGGGAAGGTCACACTCTCGGTATGAGTATAGTTTAGCCTCGTCTTTACAATGGGCCCAGAGCCTATAGAAGTACCGGGGTTGGAGCCTGGTTAGACGGCCCATCTAAGTCTTGACCACTACCCCCAACCACGTCTGTGTCCTTGAAGACACAGTTGCCCTTGTTCTTTTTTGTTCCTCCCCACCCCAGATTTTGTTCCCAAGGGCAGCTGAGCATTAGGACTGTCTCTCCAGAAGCACATCCATGCTCACTCTTTTATTTTCTGTTTTTTCCCATCCTCCCCGGTTTTTATTCTATCCCTCCACCCCACCCCTGTCTCCCAACCCTGAACAGCCATGAGGTGACAAGTACAATAGCTGGACAGCGATGCAGTTTGGGATCTGGTACTCATGCATGTCTGCGCTGTTAAACCAAACTCGCCATGTCACTTAAAGTAATCACGATCAATATGAAAGGTTTAAACTGCCCTAAAAAGAGGAGAATGGCAATGATGGACTTTAAAAAATAAAGGTGCCGTCATTCTCCTCCTGCAAGAGAACCATTTTAGATCCCCAGATAACCCAAGCTACCTAGTCAGGTCTTTTAAGGATGCTTCCTTTCCTTCCACAATGGTTAAAAGAAGGGGTGTGAACAACATGTCCTGAACAACATATGCCATAACTTCCCAAGATCTGGCTGCCCTAGATTGCATACGCAGGTAGTCCACATGTGGACCTGGGCTCCCTGTGTCTGTAGTCCCTGGGAATCAGTTATTTGTCTCTGCTAGAGTCTGGCTGGGAGATCTCCTTGTATTACCCGTAATGTCATCTATCCTGACTTTCTGTGATTATCCAGGTTCCTCAGAAATGGGCTCCATAATTAAACCCAGAGGCCGTCCCAGACTGCTTCCGCAAACTAAGATAAAGCTATGTAAAATATCATGAATTGTTGTTCCTCGGCTGTGCTATTCCCCCCTCCCCCACCCCTTTTTCTTTTATGTGTCCACCCACCACCCCCATTCTCTAATGTTTTATCTCTGTACATCTCTGCTTGGAAAAAAAAGAAAAAAATGAAGTTAAAAAAAAAATAGCATTTGGAGTGAAAAAAAAATGCAGACAGTATTATCTAATACTACAGAACTGATTTTTTTTTAACATGTAACGGTGTTTCCCCCACCCGATGGGAGATTCTGCCATTACAGCGTGTGTGGTGCATGCTACCTATTGGTAAGCAGGAGGGCTGAGTCGTCCTCCGATGTTTGTGGAGACAAAGGACAGGTTTCTGGGTTACATACCGAGCATATTTCTCTTGCAGTGCAGCGCCTCCATCTGCCATAGTCTCCAGATGTATTGTGGCGATCTCCTACGATAGAAACGATCCCATCTCCCCCCGTAAGATCATATACCAGGCAGGAGGTATATGAAACAGGATGGTTTATTCAGTCAGCACTCACAGTCACGGCAGGCTTCTGCCCACTGCAGTCTCTGGCTCGGATATCCAGCTGTAGGATGGTCCCTGGACCTGCACTATGGATCAAGGGCCCCCACAGCTGTCCTAGCTCTTCCCTGCCCCTCTAGCAGAGGCAGGGGAAAGGTGCACACTCACTCTCCCCCGAGGGGAAGAGGAACAGGGAATGCCCAATGTTCAGGCAACCTGTGGTGTGACCTGCCTCACTCAAGTGGGGAGAGGCACTGACTAAATTTGGGTGGCAATCCCCTCAAGTACAGCCAGGAGGAGGTCACCAGATCTGACCCAGGATTGGGCAACCCAGGCCTGGTTCCACCTCCTCCCCCTGTTACTCAAGGGCACTGCTGGGAGTGGGGAAAACCCATGATAAGTACTGACAGGCCTGCTCTTACCATGGCTTTCTGCCAGTGAGGACAGACTGGTAGCCAGGAACAAGTCCTGGCTACACTCATATATGATGCTGCTTTAAATGCAAGAAATGAGACTAACGTAAAAATGTATTGCACGTCTAGTTGCACTGCCAGGGAGTTTGAGAGCAGGTATTAAAGGCAAGACATTGCTCATTCATATGAATTCACCTTCCATCGTAAAAATCTGTAAGGGTAGAAAATGCTTTAGAAAATAAATCCCTTATTACATTGTATATCTTGGCAATCCAGCTACTTAGATTTGTTTTCCTGCTTAATTATGATAAAGTGCAGTATCGGCAGTGTGGGAGTCTTGGCATTTTTTTAACGAGCTTT
Source organism: Ascaphus truei (assembly GCF_040206685.1). Taxonomy (NCBI): domain Eukaryota; kingdom Metazoa; phylum Chordata; class Amphibia; order Anura; family Ascaphidae; genus Ascaphus; species Ascaphus truei. The sequence goes on from NC_134485.1 coordinate 345,580,352, forward strand.
CTTTTGAAAGGCAAACATTGAAATAATTTGCCTTTCATTTGTAACCCTCCTTACCCGACTGTAAACGAGGTCACATCAGATTGACTATATACATGGGCAGTGCTCAGTCTCTCAGGCCTTTGCAGGGTGCTGGGTAAGTGCAGGTTGGGTGGGGATGCTTGAATATAACAAGGATGGGAGCGAGGAACTTCTATAAACAACAAGGTGCTTTATTGGAAATCCATTAATAATGCTTCACAGACCCTGATACACTGATTACTGGACAGACACATGTTGCAAACAATAATATTGGGGACTTCATTCCCTGCTAGCTCTCACTCCTAAACTGGGGAGGTACTTTTACTTGTTACCCATAGTAAGGGATAAAGGGACAGTCTCTTCAGTGCCGGATTAGCCAATAAGCAAACTAGGCACGTGCCTAGGGGGCACCAAGGTTAAAGGGCCCCTGTTGGTGACTCATATATAGTCCGTTTTATTACAGAAATATAAATAAATACAATTAATGATCCCCCAGGTTTAGGAGACCCCCTGTAGGATTTTATATAGTCAGTATTATTGCAATCAATAGGAATAAAGAAAATTAATAAATACGAAAAAATTACGTTTTATTCTTATTCTAAGGCAGGGGAGCGCAAACGTGACGTCACATGACCCAAATAACGCCGTGTTCCATGGCGACGCGTGTAAGAAGCCGCCGGAGCCAAGGTAAGTGCAGTTTACGGAGGCCTTCGCCGCTCCCCCGGCACTTAATTTAAGTGCCTTCGGGAAGCGCGCGGGGCCACTGTAAACCCCGCGCCCCCCACACACAGTCAGGGGGGTGCCCCCCCCCCCCAGTTTGCGCACCGCTGTTCTAAGGAATGGAAACACAGTAATTAATACGATAATCTTTGTATGTAATTTCAACGTCTGATGCAACAGGTGCAGGTCATTGGGTCCGTACACTACTCGTCTATTATGCGTTTGGCGTCCGCTCAGGGAAACCCCCTGCGGTACAGTACGGGTTTGTGACCGTGTGTTTGCATGCTGCAGCCTCACATCATATGTTGTCCCGCGGCCACAGCGGCGCCCACCGCTCTCGCTCCCTGTCCCTTCTGCTTAGATCTCCATACAGGAACGTTTTTTTTAATTTCATGTCGATTTATTTTCATTTAGTCATTGTCAGCTTTTCTCAGATTCCTTTTCTTTGATTTTATATTTGTTATAGTTTCCTTCCATTCCCAATCAATATCATTTTTGTATTTTCTGAATCCAGTTTTCTTTCCTTTCCCAGCTTTACAAGTCCTTGTTATGTTCTAAAAATAAAAGTCGAGCCGTATTAATGGCTTATTTTTTATATTTCAATCTGAAAATATAAATGAAAATGTTAAAAACAACTTGTAAATAAAATAATAGAACAATAAGCCTGCTTTTCTTTTTGAAAGTGTTGTAATATTTAATCATACCATAGTTTTTTTTAAATATATATAAACATTAAAAACTATGAGGCGGGGGGGCTTCCGGTGACATCACCAGGTATGGTCGGGTAGGAACAGAGCTCTGCAGACCCGCACGCAATTAATAAATAATTAGCGCTCTTCATCACTAATTTCCCCACTTTTTTCGGCTCCCCCCGGCAAAACAAAGATACAGCTATGTCCAATAAATTAAAAAGCAGCCGAACCCGGGTGTTTCCAAGTACTTTTCACCGCCCCAGAAGAGAGCGGAGGAAGGCAGTGGAATCCAAGATGGTGGCGTGCCACGAGGCCCCGCAGTAATGCCGAGCGGAGGCGGGCAAGCCAGAGGAAGCCAGCAGGCAGAGGAGCCCTTAACAAGATCATATATGGAGGAACTCTTCGCCTCCATGTACACTAAGCTACAGACATCCCTCCAGGCGGAACTGAAAGCGGCAGTAAGGGATTTTAAGCAAGAGATCACGACCCTCACTAACAGAACAACAGAAGTGGAGGAAAAGCTGAGCGACTCCCTGAAACGGCAAACAGAGGCGGAGGACGAAATAGCCCGCCTGGGAGAGGAAATCTTATGCCTCAGGGAGGCGCAGGAAGAGCAGGAGAATAGGGACAGACGGCAAAATTTGCACGTCAGGAATGTCCCAGAAACGATCCTACCCGAGCAGATCAGACCCTACCTCCTGGAGCTTTTCAAAATGATATGTGGGACCATGGAGGAAAAAGACCTGGAGATAGAGCTCACCGCGCTCTTGGGCCAAAGTCGGATGATCCGAGGCGAAGAAGGGACATTATAGTGCAGATTCACAGTTACTCAGCAAAAGAACAAATTATAGCTGCCTGCCGAGGAAGAGACTCCCTTGTCTTTCAAAATGAGACGCTGCTGATGTTTAACGACCTATCGAAACAGTCTATAAATCGCCGCCGAGAACTAAAACCCTAGAACACCCTCCTCCGCGACAACGGGGTGAAATACAGATGGGGCTTCCCCTTCAGACTAATAACAAACAGAGGAGGAAAGTTCCTTACAATTTGCCACCCGGAGGATATGATCCCATTCGCCCGGGCACTGGGTGTGACCCTCCCGCTCCCATGGCAAGGCGACCCGCCGAACTCTGAGGCGGAGGAAGGAAGAGGCGCCCCTGCCCGAACCTCTGTAAGGATTGCGGCGCTTCACTAGACGAAGGAGAGATAACAACACACCCGCCCAGCCAGGACCCTATCAAGAATGCTGCTGACTCAAAACCCGAGCAGACCACCTCAACAGCGCTCCCTCTCTACATGTGCCGGCTCCCGAACACCTTACCTGCCTGCACCCCGGCGAGGCGCAAAGCTCCCTCACGCAGCGGTCCACGGATGAACGAGGAGAGGATTCATCAGCTGATCCGGTCTTTTTTCATGTTTCCCGCTCGTCGGGTGGGAGGGGGGTGGGAGTGAGTTGCCTGATTCATGGCTGGACTTTGGTTCCTGCTTTTGGGTCGGACTGCTCCCCCCCCGAGACCCACGGGGTGAGGAGAACCCGGATGAGAGGTTTGGAGCGACGGCGGCTGCAACCTCCTTCACCAGCGGCCCCCGCTCCGGCAATGAGTCCATCGCTCCGATTTCCGGAAGCTAAGTCTAAATGTTCAATGTGGATTTGAATTAAAGTGATAGCATAGTTTTGATATTTTGCCATCCCCCCCCCTTCCCCCTGACTCGATCGGCTGTTCACCCCCGAAGTAATAGAGAAGGCTGTGAGTTACCTCCCCCTGCCCCTCCTTCCCCCATTGTATTACATTGCTTCGCTCATATTCCTGTTAAGTTCCAAACCCAATGTGGGAAATGTTTCTTCGGTTTAAAAGTTCAGTGTTTATCTACCTGGTAGCCGGATGAGCTCCCAATATAAGAGTGACCAAGGCCTGGGAGTTTCCCCCTCGCCCTTCGGGCTCAGGCCCAAAGAAAATGATAATAAAGTAAATAAGGCTCCTTTGGTGCCAATGGTATATGCCAAAGATGGAATAAAGGACAAATTAGTGTCCCCCCCTGCTCCCCCCCTCCCCTTGTCCACTCCCCCTCCCCCGTCTCTCCCCTTGTCCCACCCCCCCTTGTCTCTTGTCCCCCCTCCCCTTGTCCCCCCCTCCCCTTGTCTCCCTCCCCTTGTCCCACCCCTCCCCTTGTCCCTTGCCCCCCCCCTTGTCCCCCTGTCCCCCCTCCCCTTATCCCTCTCTTCCCCCCCTTTCTCCCCCCCTCCCCTCTCCCCCACCCCCTCTTTCTCCCCTCCCCTCTCCCCCCTCCCCCTTTCTCTCCCCCCTCCCCCTTCCTCCCCCCCTTCCCCCCCTCCCCCCTCCCCTCTCTCCTCCCTCTTCCCCCCTCTCCCTTCCCTTTCCTCCCCCCCCTTACCCCCTTCCCCTTTCCCCTCTTTCCCCAGTTACTAATGCTACTCGCACGCTCAGGAATACCAATAGTTCGTGTTCCCGACCCATTAGGCCGTTACCCCCAAGTTAACGAGGGTGGCTCCTCCCCCCCCATACCGTTTACTAACCCAGGAGTTGCTATAACTTAAGCTCTTCCCTCCCCCCCCCCCATCTCCCCTCCCAGCAAAAGGTATCTAACTGATAAGAGTTTGGTGTTTTAGTAATACAGAAGATTTGAAGGCTCCAACTGATTGTACATCCTGATCTATCCATCTCACAAAATAAGCTGAAGGATAAGTGTGAAATTTTCGCCAGGGTTCCCTGGCTTGTGTGCTTTATGTACAAATTCCAAAGCTACTTCTAGAACCTCAAGGTCTTGCACTTCACTATGCCTCCCCCCACCCTTCGACAACGATATTTGAGTCATAGGAAAAGCGCTCCGTTTCGCTTACTTTAGGGTCTCTGCCTGCCCTTCTTTACCTGCTGTCGTTACCGGACCTACCCCCTAAGGGCCTTAAGCCCATGAAGCCGGTTGTTAGTGAAACCGGTTGTAAGTTCTTAAGGTCACAAATAGACCTTTTCTATCTTTTTCTCTTCCCCCTACTGGTACTGTCCCAGAGGGTCCTCTCCCCTCTTCCATCTCCCCACCTCCCCCTCCCCAGTGATCTCCTGATCACCCCCTCCCCCCCGCTCTGTCCAGGCGTACTTGGCCTATACACCGCCCCCCCCCCCCCCCAAAAAAAACTCCACTGACAATAGATTCCATGGCTAGTCAATCTGCGATTAAATTGGTCTCACTTAATTTAAAAGGCCTCCAAAATAATAGGAAAAGAAGACTAGCTCTTCAAGAAATGAAGAGGACCGGAGGAGATATTATTTTCCTTCAGGAGACGCACTTTACATCTCAAGACCCGCCCAAAACATTTCAAAATGCATTTCCCTTGGGGTTTTATTCCTCATTTAGTAGTAAAAAAAAGGGGAGTTGCGATTCAATCTAACAAAAACAATAGTAGATCCAGAGGGTAGATTTCTGGTGGTATATGGAACACTCGCAGGTACGGCAGTCGCCCTAGTCAATCTCTATGCCCCGAATGAAAACCAGACGGTATTCCTGAAAAAAATTCTAGAAGATCTAGACCCAGAGTATTTGTCCTCTATGATAGTAGGAGGGGACCTGAACATGGTCCTAAACCCAACGGAAGACAAGTCCCTCACTCCAGGTCGACCACATAAGCCCCAATCCCTAAGCAAAGGGAAGAGGTTCAGAGAAATACTTAAGAAGTTTTCTCTGACAGACATATGGAGAACCCAAAACCAGGGCCAAAGAGACTTCACATTCTTCTCAGCCACTCACCAGACCTATTCCCGCATTGATTATTTCTTAGGGTCCAAAAACGTTCTAGAGTTCGCCACAAGCTCAGATATTGGTCCAACAACATGGTCGGATCACGCGCCCATCACCTTAACTCTATCCATCCCATTTGTGAAAACCTTCTCCTACAATTGGAAATTGAACGATACACTACTAAATTGCCCTGAGGTGGAGAAAAAGATTAAAAAAGCCCTAAAGGAGTATTTCCTTAACAAATGTGGGTCGGTCGCATTGCCCGCGACCCTATGGGAAGTCCAAAAAGCGGCAATTAGAGGTAATTTTATCTCAATTGCCTCCCATAAGAAGAAACTTAAGGCAAAAGCAATAAAAGACCTGACGGAGAAAATAACTAGCTTAGAACAACAACATAAAACTAATCCATCCAAAAAACTCTACAAAGTACTGACCACCACTAGAAATGAGCTAAAACACATCCAACTTGGAAATGTGGAAAAAGCCCTTAAATGGACCAACCAAAGGTACTACGATAAGGGCAATAAAGCCGATAGACTTCTGGCCACCAAATTAAGAGGCCTACAAAAAAGGTCCCAGATAACGTCGATCAAAAATGGGTCTGGTGAGGTGCTGTACAACGAGAAAAAAATAGCGGACGAATTTACCAAATTTTACACCAAACTCTATAATTTAAAGACCCAGAGGGGGACCTCAGATGTGCCAAGACTTGAGGTAATTTCAAAATACTTCGAAGACTGTGAACTCCCCACACTGACAGAGGAGGAAAATTCCTTCCTTAATACTAAGATCACTAAAGAAGAATTGATATCCGCTGTGAAGTCCTCCAAATTATCTAAAACACCGGGTTCTGACGGCTTCTCCAATGCCTATTACAAAAGATTTCTCCCAATATTATCTAGCCACCTACTCAACCTGTTTAACTCATTCCTGGAAGGGAATCCTATCCCTTCGTCTATGTCCCTGGCCAACCTAGCCATCATTTACAAAGAAGGGAAAGACCTGGCACAATGTGGGAGCTACAGACCCATATCACTCCTGAATAATGACCTTACATTATACAGCAAGATCTTGGCAAATAGGCTGAACCCTATACTACCAAGATTAATAAACATCGACCAAGTTGGGTTTGTTTCAGGGCGCCATGCCTCAGACAATACCCGAAAGATCATTAACATAATTGAACATGTCCACCTCACAGGCTCCAGGGCAATGATACTAAGCTTAGATGCAGAGAAGGCATTTGATAGAATTGATTGGATATACCTTACCAAAACATTAGAGAAATTCGGTTTTAAAGACTCATTCTTAGAAGGAGTCCAAGCACTGTACCAGAATCCATCTGCAATTGTCAGACTTCCGGGTGGAAACTCAGAAAGATTCCAAATAAGAAATGGAACGAGACAGGGTTGCCCCGTGTCCCCCCTCCTTTTTGCTCTCACCATAGAACCACTGGCGGCCAAAATACGGAATAATATAAATATACAGGGCATAGCAATTGGAAAAACAAACTATAACATTTCCCTGTTTGCGGATGACATTATTCTGACCCTAACCAAACCCCAAACTTCCCTCCCGAATCTCCAAAGGGAACTGGAAGACTTTGGCGCTATATCTGGATACAAAATTAATAATGAAAAATCAGAGGCCCTCAATCTCAGCCTCACAGAGCCAGAAGTGAAATGACTCAAAATAAACTTTGCTTATAAATGGAGTCCTCTATACATCAAATACCTGGGAGTGAATGTATCAAAGGACTACCAGTCACTATATCAATATAACTACCCAGCTCTCTTTGACAAAATTAAAAAGGATTTGAGCAAATGGAAAGATTATCAGATATCATGGATCGGAAGAATGATTTCCATAAAAATGAATATACTTCCTAGACTACTATACTTTTTTCAGACTCTTCCGATCCACGTCCCGGGCTCTGAACTAAAAAACATCCAAAATATGTTGTTCCACTTTATTTGGCAAGGCAAGAGACCCCGAGTAGCACGATCAGTCCTATTGTCACCACGAGGGAGAGGGGGCATGGGAGTCCCAGATATCCACAAATACTATCAGGCGGCCCAGCTAAAGCAAGCGGCACTGTGGAATTCGGACCCAACCCAACGTTGCTGGGTCGAAATAGAGACCCACCATGCTAAAATGCCTTTCCTGCCAGCATGCCTTTGGAGCTTGGAAAGAGGAGATATGCCTCCGCAAAAATTCAAATTAGGGCCAACTAGAAATACCTCTGAGATATGGTTAAAAACCAAGCTCAAATACAAACTCTCCTCCCCTGGCTCACAACTTACGCCAATTTTCGATAACCCCAAATTCCCTCCTGGATGTAGATCTAGGCTATTCGACCAACTAAAATTAAAAGGGATCAAGACGATGGCAGACATACTGAGCCTAGGGAGGCTCCTGAGCTTTCAAGACCTAAGTACTAAATATGGAATCCCGGATTTGGACACGTTTAAATACCTGCAAATCAGGCACTTCACCCAAAAAGTATCCCCAAACCCGGAGTTCCCCTCTCTCACTAAATTCGAGAGACTATGTAAAGCTTACTTGGACCAAAAGGGACTCATTTCCAAAATTTACTCAGAGCTGGAAACAGTGGAAGGCCCCCCAAGACATATGCTTAAATGGGCCGCTGATCTGAATATAACTATTGAAGAGGAGGACTGGAAAGAGATCTGGGAAGCAGCCTCAGGGACATCCATATGTACTACCACAAAAGAGAACATTTATAAGATACTTTTCTATTGGTATCTCACTCCAGTGAGATTAAAACAAATCTACCCTCTGGCATCAGATCTCTGTTGGAGAGGCTGTGGACAAAAGGGTGACATGGCCCATATATGGTGGACATGTCCAGAAATTAAGAAATATTGGAATACGGTCCAAAATTTAATAAAAGAGGTCACAGGCCTCGAGCTACCTATTGAGCCACTGACCTACCTACTGGCCAGGCCGATGGAGGAAATCGGTCGACCAGTCAGGAAATTAATCTCCTTTATTCTCACAGCGGCGAGATGTGAAGTTGTGGCCTCCTGGAAGAAACTAACCCCCCCCCCCCACCCCCACAAAGGGAATGATTAAAAAAAGGATCAATGAGGTTATGGTTATGGAAAAGCTCACAGCCTACCTGAAGCAAAAAAACTAACTCATTCTACAAAATATGGGAACCCTGGTTGATTTTATAAGAAGGGACCCATCCCCCTCCCTCCCTCCCCCTCTATAGAAAGGGATATCGCCCATATGAAAAGATGCCACACCCATCTCACTCACAAATACAAGCCAGGAAACTCTGAGGCCGGTCGCCCGGGGAAAACACCCCCCTCCCCCCCTCCCCTCTCCCCTCCCCCCTTAACCCCCCCCCCCCCTACTCGCTCTCTATCTCCTCTTTCTTACTTTCTTACTAGCCTATGCTCCCCTCCTTCAGGGAAGCCCCACCTTTTGGGCAATTATCCTTGCCCCTATCCTACAAAAATTGAAAAAATGTTCTGTATTGGGATGTAAACATTGTTATATGTATGTACCTGTGTAACCACCCAATAAAAATATTTGAAAAACCTATAAGGCAAAGCTCCCCAAATCTTGGTGCCCAGGGGTCCCAGAGAGTCTTAATCTGCCACTCAGACTCTCATTGAGTCAGTAATGCCACATATTGAATGGGTCTCTCAGGAATACACTTTGGGCTCCTGGATTAGTAACCCACTACTGTGTACTGCATACTTCTTCCATTCTTATTTGATCAGGATTGCACTAGGAACCTTCTGGTTGGGCCGATCCAAACCTACTCCGGAATTACTATCAATGAGAACTACTAACAAGAGCATGCTTCCTTCTTTTCACTTGTGAGAACGACCTTGGACTCTTACTACTAGCGCTTACTTAAAGGGCACGTTTCTAACTGAAAACAGCAAACTGTGACAAGGCATTTCTTAATACACTTAGCTATACACACAAACCTATTTACAGGACTCACAGTGAGGGACCCAGTCAGAACTCTGAAGAACCTGCTTCTTTAACATAGGGTGGAGCTATACATACCATTCTATCTCCCTATGGTGAGAGCACTGGTCACAAGACACACAGAGGAGAGGCAATAGGAGAGTGAGCCAATCAGTTAACCCATTAAGGCTGTTAACCCTTTATAGCATTATTAGTCCCCAGAGGGAGGGCTACACATTCAAAGTAAAATTCAAGATAGCCACACAGACCTTTCCTGTTCACGTTAGTGGAATGCTAATGTCTGTGAGTTCCCCATAATGATATAATCCCCCTTTAGGGAAATAAGTGGAAGGTAAAATCTTTATCAGGGGACTCTCTTTTATACTTTCTTCTTGTCAACATTTCCTTCATCCCAGTGTATCACACTTAAATTGAAGTGAGTGGACCCCCCTTATATATCTCTTTTGAACACGTATGACTGTGTGTTTCACCAAGGTTTGTGTGAAATATTTATGGGCCATTTTTTTTATCCCCTTATCAGAACCAAATATAGATTTTTTTTAATGTGTTTTGGTGAAGCATAGAATGTCATAGTTTTTTTTTATTAGTAATTAAATAGAAAAAAAAAGGTTTGTCCAGACATCAGCTTTAAATCAGCTTTTCAGGTATTGTCAAAAGGTTGTTAACACTGAACCTTTAGTGATAGACAAACAGTCTGTGTCCCTGCATATCTGAAAGGAACAAGAGGGACTTGTACAGTAAGTGATAACATCTTATGAAGGCAGCAAATGTGTGTTTCATGGCCAATGTACCTTTTTTTTAAATACAATTTGAGCACCTATTGATTGTATCAGAATGTACTAACTTTTTATTATTTTGTCTATTAAACGTGGTTATTGGTCTCGGGCGTTAAACTCCTGTTATACTGTCCTGAGCAATAATAATTTGTAAATGAGCAAAGATTTATGTGAAACAATTTTAGTTCGTGTAGTAATAAAAGGACAACAAGGAATTGTAGCCTTTTCGCTCCTTTCTTGTCAAACCTGAAGATCCCTAGCAGGCTTGACAGCTTGTATACTGTATACCAATTTTGGTCCAATAAAAGGTATCATACTACCTATTTTTTCCTGTTCTTTTTTCAGTGATAAAGGGAAAAAATGTACAATATCAAGGGCAAATTAAGCTTATTTTTGCCAAGTTTTTGCATGAGCACAAAACAAAAAAGATATGTATAGCGTTCCCCTTTATTGAAATACAGTAAAATAAATCTGTACACAAATAATGTATGACTGGAAAACGTGTGTGATTCAGTGATTCGGACTGTATTACTGTGGCCTTCTCATGTGAGATCTCAGCTTGTAAGGCAATTCATGTCTGTTGACACAGGATTGTACAGAATGATATGATCAGACGCTGTATGAGGTGATGTGAGGCTAAGCCTGGGTCTCCCTGACCTAGTTTCCCTCATCTGAAAATCTGTATATTAAGTGAAATAATGTGCCTGAAGCCGACATCCAGTTATACCTGAAGGAGGCTGAAGGTATATCCTAATGATAAGATCACTGCCTCTGAAGTGAATGAGTTTTAAGTAATTTTGGGCAAGTCATCTCCCAGTGCGTCAGACACCAAAATTAGATTGCAAGCTGTTTGGGACAGGGGTTCAGTGTGTGCCTGCAACATTTCATAAAAAGTGCTGTGTACATTGCCAGCACTTCAACATAGAATAAATATATTTCTGTTACAATTTAATTTAATCCTAAAAAGTTACATCAAGGTAATATTGCAGGCTGACATCAAACATGTCAAAAGTTTGGTAATGCCGACCAATAGTTCTACTTTCCATAACAGTGGCTTTTCCCATTGTTATATTTAAAATCACATGACACAGATGTATATGACATACTCCAATTGTACTGTATGTGCAATTTATAGGCATTAAGCCTTTTCTCTTAACCAGCAGGAAAAGTGTGATGGTTCTAGTAGGGTAGGAAGTGTCAACACTTTTTGGTTTAAAAACCAGGACACTAAACATTGTACAACCCTTTCTGAAAGGAGGTCCTGAGAACATCGTACCAATGTTTAACATGTGAAGAATTTCTTTCCGATGCTTAACATGTTAGAATTTCTTAATAACTTCTATCTGTTCATTTATTTGGAAAGTGTGTGCGCTGAGGATTGAGATCCAAATTGCTCTATCTTCTAGCATTTCCAACCTCAGAACACCCTGGAAAATGTTGGATGGAAAATCCGCGCTGGGCATCCCTGGTTCTGCTTCAGTGTGAGCCTGAGGGTCCTTTTGAGGTTTTCCTGAGGATGTCTCACAAATAGAGACGGATAACATCTTTACGCAAGTGTGTGAATTTGGCAAATTATGGAAATTGGCATCTGGCGACATCTGAAAGTTTGTCAGCAATCAGTAACTGCGAATATCTTACTAAGAGAGCACCGTGATACCAACTTTTGTGAATGTTTTACACAAAGGTTGATGAGTGTTGCTGAACTTTGGTGAATTTCATGAATATTCACATAAATAAATTGAGAAGGAAAGAAACCAACATATATCCTTTATTTCAACATTTCATGATTGTAAATTTGTGAGAAACTTCGGGCAGCAATGACAATGTGTACACATATCTTTACTCCCAGATGCTAGGCTGTTGTGATCATTAGGGTCACGCATCTGGGGTGTTCTAAATCCCTCAGACACAGATAATGAGCATTCTGATTCTCAGTCTTTGGAAGCAAACACCTGAGGTTTCAATGAAAAGATTGTTCCATCAATATTGTAATTATCTATGTAGTGGCCTCATTTGCTCTGACTTTGTATTGTAGTGGTGGTCCAGCAAAGGCCTTGGCCATGTTTGGCGCTTGCTCGCTCTCGCTTGCTGCCGCTCGCTCTACCTGGAGCTTTTTGCTGTCCTTACAGAGGAGACAGCAAGCGCTTGGGAGGCGGGTATCACTGTGTGTGTTGGTAGCTGTCAGTGTGTGTGTCACTGGGGAACGTGTGTGTGTGTGTGTGTGTGTGTGTGTGTGTGTGTGTGTGTGTGTGTGTGTGTGTGTGTGTGTGTGTGTGTGTGTGTGTGTGTGTGTGTGTGTGTGTGTGTGTGTGTGTGTGTGTGTGTGTGTGTGTGTGTGTGTGTGTGTATTATATAATATTTTAAAAATTAAAAAAAAAAGACATGTTGTGAGAATAAATTATTTATTAACATTGTGCAACTTTGATAAATATATTCACGCACACACACACGCGCACACACGCATACACATACACACACACACACACACACACACACAATGCACACACACATGCACACACATATACATACACACACACACACACGCGCACACACGCATACACATACACACACACACACATGCATACACAAAGGCACACACACACACACACACACACATGCATACACAAAGGCACACACACACACATGCATACACAAAGGCACACACACACACACACACACACACACACACACATGCATACACAAAGGCACACACACACACACACACACGCACACACACACACACACACAATGCACACACACATGCACACACACATGCACACACATATACATACACACACACACACACACACACACATGCATACACATACACACACACACACACACATGCACACACGCACACGCACAAAGGCACACACACACACACATACATACACAAAGGCACACACACACACATGCATACACAAAGGCACACACACACAAAGGCACACACACATGCATACACAAAGGCACACACACACACACACACACACACACACACACATGCATACACAAAGGCACACACACACACATGCATACACAAAGGCACACACACACACACACACACACACACACACACACACACACACACACACACACACACACACACACACATGCATACACAAAGGCACACACACATGCATACACAAAGGCACACACACACACACACACAAAGGCACACACACACACACACACACACACACAAAGGCACACACACACACAAAGGCACACACACACACACACACACACACACACACACACACACACACACACACACACACACACACACACAAAGGCACACACACACACACACACACACACACACACACAAAGGCACACACACACACACACAAAGGCACACACACACACACACACATAAAGGCACACACACACACACACACACACACACACACACACACACACACACACACACACACACACACACACACACACATGCATATACATACACACACATACACACACACATACACACACACACACACACACGAGACATGGATCGGGGTAGAAGGGGGACAGACCGTCAGGGGGCGGGCGCGTCACTGGCCGGGGGCGGGCCAGTGACATCACGGAGCTGGTTCGCCCTCATTGGGCGAACCGCTCACGTGACCGGCCTGTCTCGCCGGCAAGCGGGGGAATTTTAAATTCCCCCAAGACCTGCGCTTCCGCAAGCGCGCGGAAGCGCAGGTGAGCCCCTACTAAAGCCGCTCTAATTGCGGCTGTAGGGGCTCAGTGCTGAGCGGGAGCAGCAGGTACCATGTCTGGGGCCAAAGACTTGGTCCCCACTTGGTCCCCACTTTCCACATCATGGATGTGGCAAGGCTGGTGTAATGTGTATGCTTCCATATGATGAAAGTTGATAGGGTACCATATATCTGTGTGGAACCTCTGAGAGGAAGAACTACAGCACAATTAACCATGATAAGCCTGCAAAGTCTATATTCTAATAGTTCACATCCACAAGTACCATCCAGTTTGGTGGGAGTACATTCACCATGCTAGTTGGGAAAGGAGCAGAATGTTCAGTTTTCTTTTCTTTTGTAAACCCTGGCAAACTTCATGAAAAAAGCCAAGAAAAATACAGTATCTGGCTTCACAAGCTAATCGTCTTGCACTTTATTTACTAGATCTTCTATCAAGTTCTGCTTTGGGGCTCTTCAAAATGCATGAGCTCTGATGTTGTCCTTGGACGAGCAAAATGCATGAGCTGCTGCTGCTAATTGCTCGTTGCTTAGGCAGCTAAGTGCAATTTTTCATACTGAAACTCACTTCTAAGTGAAATAAAAGTAAATATACATGGTACCGGTGTTATCAATTCTTGCAAACTTTTGAAAAAAAAATTGAAAGTCTTTAAATGATCTACATCATGGACTTTCTACTCCTACGTCTCATATGGCCCTTTTGGAGAAGTAGTTGAAGACCCCCGTCATAGATCCTTCTATTTCTATTTATAGTGGATATCGGAGAAAAAGGACCCAATGTAGCACTCGGGTTCACATTCTGGGGATTAGTGATTGACTTAAAAACATAATCTTTATTAAACAACATATATAAAATATTGGTCCAACGACGTACTGAAGGTGAGTTGATCCTAAATATAGGAAGCCATATTGGCTCTGGATCAAAATAATAAATATGTGCCAGACGGTTTTAATAAACCACTGGTTCTGTTGCAACACAGTGATCCTAATGCGAACCTGTGTAGTAGGTGATTAAAACAGGGGTGTCCGGGTAAGTACTGAGATTGCAGGTCACAGTGTCATAATAAATCTGTATTAGATGTGACCCAACTGATAAACATAAAAACAAATATACTATGTGTATCAGTGTTGGTATTGCTGAATCAGCTGCGCTTCTCTATGGTAGTATGCGTGCCCCTATCAGTGACACATGACCTGAGGTAACCCTCTGGATACTGTACTCCTGGGGTGTATAGACCTATGTGAACCAGCGTGGCTATAGTCAGGGAATAATGTCCTGACTAAGGTTGTGGCAGTAGGTCAGTATCCCAGTGTGGGAGACACTGATAGTAGGGGCAGGTAGATAACTTTAAAAACAAAGAGCTGCGTTATAGTAGAAGCTGAGGTATACCTCACAGATGTACAGCAGCACACTAGCACGTCAGAGCAGCTATGGTGTACTGCCGGAGAGGTAACTCAGTACTTTAATACCGGAACAATATCCCTTAAACCACCTTAAAGAGGCTAACAGTGACCGTATGGGCACTTATAGCCTGTGTAAAACTGCACTTGCAGACTACCGCATTGACTCGCGGTCACAAAGATACATGCGGAGGCAGTCCTGATCTGCGCGTGCATGTATGTATAGAGAGATATTTATACACTGTAATATGCGGTTAAACTTGCTGGGGGGGAAATTGAGGGTCATGATGTCAAGTTTAATCCCATTTGACTATTAAGAAAGCACTGAGACTCTGAAAAGGATGAGACCTTGACCAGTATATCCCAAAGCCATCCTGATAAAACTGAGGTTCTCTCTGGGACTGTGATCGAGACTCCTGGCCAATGTGGCCTATGGATATATCTACATAAATAAGAAAATTACATCTGCTGCAATGCTTGTGTAGGAGAATGACCTATTTTGCATACAGATTGATGTTAAGTATTTCTCACCATCAAAAACTCCACTAGATGTACCCTTAAGCAGCTCAAATCTGTGGACTTGGTGAGATGGGGCTCTTTCCCATAAATAGGCTCCACCAGCCAAACAAGTCTCAGTTGTTGTCACCAGAGGAAGCTGCTGTGGACAAATTCCATAACAATATCTTTAGTCTTTATTTTGAAATCCAGAAACACGTGTATATAACATTACCCAGTTGGACACCATGATCCGATGATGACATGTGGCCTTTACATGTTGATACTTGACAACATCATCCTTACTTAACATCTTGAGGTAACTAATGAGACACAGATATCATGTCCTACACCCCCATACTGCAGTGATCCCCAACACGGCCCAGGATCCACAATGGTGTCCTTCGCCACATAGACCATCCCCTGACGAAGTCCACCATTGCGGACAAAACGCGTAGGGTTGACGTCACTAGACTCTCGCGGTGCTTCCGCGATACTCCATGAGAGACTTTCACTGAACTTTTGGGTGCCTGGATATTGCCTGCCGTGTGGCGAAGGACCCCATTGTGGATCCTGGGCCGTGTTATACCGGCGAGCACGGGCTTTAAGCTGTTATTTGCTTATAGTCTGCCGTTGGGAGGGTGACCCCGCTGTGGATCCTGGGACGTGTTGTTACCAGCAAGCATAAGCTCCATTCATGTGAGAGACGCCATCTGCCTAGTGTAGTCACAGTGAGTTGGGTCTGTCCCTATATCCATCACCGGCTGATAAACTCAGGCTCCCAAAGATACCTTTATGTGAACATTTATTTTATATTTCTTGTAAGTGTGCATTGCCCTTCATTTCTACCTCAATAAATTTAACATCTTCCTTACTGTGAAGATAATGCACTAGAGGGCGCGCTTTTTCTCTTTTTTCTCATATATATGTAGGGGTGTGTTAAATACCTCAGGTGGTTGCAGTGAGGGCTCGGAGGGAGTGGTGCAGGTCCCGCGGTGGCTCGACAGTATAGGGCGCCGCCATGTTGTTGTGCAACCTTTCAGAGGGCACTGACAGATCGGAGAGGTCGCGCATGCGCGGTGTAAGCGCGCGAACGACGGACCAATAGGGGAAAGGCTCCGTTAGCAAACTACAACTTCTATGAGCTCTGGGACAGTCATCTGATGTCAGGAGCCAATCAGAAGGCTGGGATTACGGGAGGAGGAAAGGGAAGCGTGGGGGAGAGACCACGCTAGGCAGAGGGGATCCGGAAGGTAAAGGAGGAGGGTGTGTGCGTGCAGGGGGTCCGTGACCCGCCTGCATAGGATAGCTTTACCCCGCAGGCTCTTAGGAGAATCCCTGAGTCACAGTAGGCTGCTGTGCTGCAGGGACGCCCATAGTGGTACAGATCGTTCACCTTACTGTGTAGGCAGTTAGGGACCAGTGTACGGAGAAAGGTGGTTGCGAGCCATTTGGGACCAGACAGCTGAACAGCGCGACACCAGAGGCAGGCGGTGGATTCGTCTGACCCTTTTTGAAGTTGTTACCGGTCACCGCCATGACCGGAAGGTATTTACAGCAAGTGCACCAACACCGGTCAACAGGCGCAGATCCCGCCTTAGGCGTAACTCTTTGGGGACACTAGTGAGTGGCCAAAGGCCTAAGTACACGGAGCAATCTTTTCTATTAGTACAAGGACACGGTGTGTGGGGCACACGGTGACGGGACAGAGACATACTCATTAGGAGCGTGGCTGAGCCACTACTGTTATAAGGACAATACTCCGTAGGAGCGTGGCGGAGCCACTCCAGTTATAAAAGACATTACCAGTTAGCGGTGTTAGAGTATAAGTATAAGCGTATAGTATAAGGTTATATGTTATGTGTTGATGTCAATGATGAAGTAATAAGGTCACTATTGCATACAGTAAAACTGGTTGCACGCATATGTGTTGTTATGTTTCTTGCCCAGGGGAATCTTACGTAACGGGGATCCTGGGTAAGTGGAGGCGCTGCGCTAATAAGTGTTACCCCAGGCTCCCAGCTAGCGGAGGCTCAGATCTCCTGGAGCCACAGGTGTGTGCAGTACCCATAGTCTCTTTGGGAGCGTCAGAAAGAGGGCTATATATATATATATATATATATAATCAAAAAATAAATAGATGATACCGTTCTGTGGCTAACGAAATGCTTTTATTTGTACGAGCTTTCGAGATACACTGATCTCTTCTTCCGGCGATGTTACAATGAATGAAGCAAGCAAAAGGTATAGTTAAAAACAGTGTCTCT
The DNA here is from genome assembly GCF_040206685.1 of Ascaphus truei. Lineage (NCBI taxonomy): Eukaryota > Metazoa > Chordata > Amphibia > Anura > Ascaphidae > Ascaphus > Ascaphus truei. The sequence continues at coordinate 345,598,162 of NC_134485.1, forward strand.
AGGAATATTATCTGTGCTAGTCCTTCCCCCGGTGTGGATGTGTTTTATGGCTAGAGGTGTCAAAAGGTTCCTAAAAGCAAGTGATGTAAGAGTGTGTGTGTGTATCTGTGTGAATATAAATGAATGGAAAGCCCACAGTGTATACAGTGCTTTACAAAAGGTGTGTGTGGAGTGGGAGTGGATATAAATGGTGTGGGTAGGTGTGGAAATGTGAGAGATTGTAGCACAACTAAAAGTGTGTGTGGATACTATGTGGTCCCTATAGGTGTATAGGGATGGAAAAACAAGGAGTATTAGTATGTGTAAGAGACAGCTGTGTGTGCATACATATAGCACAGTATGTACAGACATGGCCTATAGCGCTCATGGGAAGAGAGTTCACTTGTGTCAGTAATGACTCATAAAATTTCGATCTCTGTTTAGGCCACTGCTAAGTGTCCCGAACAGTTGCATAAATTTGTATTCATTCATTGTAACATCGCCGGAAGAAGAGATCAGTGTATCTCGAAAGCTCGCACAAATAAAAGCATTTAGTTAGCCACAGAACGGTATCATCTATTTATTTTTTGATTATTGAAGCTCGGCTAACACGGTACTGATACCTCTACATGTATGTATATATATATGTGACAACGGTGATCCAGTAGAACCTGGATGAAGGCTGCTATGCGACAACGGTGATATATTTTTTATTTAATACACATAATAACTGTAAAAGTTAACAGTAAACCTCACCATTAGTAATGGAGTTTATAAAGAAGAAGCTATTGGCAGAATGATAAGCATCCCTTTATTTTCTGACACTGGTAATGGCTGTAGTGATAGAATGAGGCAGTAGAGAACAGAAAAGTTTAGCCATTTGTGTCAAGCAACAGGTTTCTACACTATTTGACTGGTGTGTGTGTTATTGGGGAGGTGGGTTATGTGTATTTGGGGGTATTATGTGTATTCGGGGGTAGAATGTGTATTGGGGGTTATGTGTATTGGGGATGGGGTTGTTATATGTATTGGGGAGATGGGGTGGTTATTAATTGTATTGGGTGGCTTAGTGTGTATTGGGGAGGGGGGTTATTGAGTGTAGGGGGGAGAGGTGGGGGTTTGGGAGAGAGGTGTGGGGTGTGGGAGAGAGGTGGGAGTGTTGGAGAGAGAGGTGTGGGTGTGGGAGAGAGGTGGGAGTGTGGTAGAGAGAGACAGATGGGAAGGTGGGGGTGTGGCAGAGAGGTGGGGGTGTGGGAGAGAGAGGTGGGGGGGCAGAGAGATGGGGGGAGAGAGAGGTGGGGGGAGAGAGGTGGGGTGTGGGAGGGAGGTGTGTGAGAGAGAGTTGGGGTGTGGGAGAGAGAGGTAGGGATTTGGGAATAGAGAGAGGTGGGGGTGTGTGGGGGGAGAGGTGGTGATGTTGGGGGGGAGAGAGGTGGGGCTGTGGGGGAGAGAGGTATGGGGGAGAGAGAGGTGTAGAGTGTGGGGGGAGAGAGAGAGGTTGGTGTATGAAGGAGAGAGAAATGGGGGGATACAGAGGTGGAGGTGTGGGGAGGAGAGAGAGAGGTGGGAGTGTGGATGAGAGAGGTGTGGGTGTGTGGGGGGGAGAGAGGCGTGGGTGTTAGGGGGAGAGAGGTGTGGGTGTTTGAGAGAGGTGTCGGGGGAGAGAGGTGTGGATGTGGTGGGGGGAGAGAGAGGTGTGGGTGTGGGGAGGGAAAGAGAGATTTGGGTGTAGGGAGAGAGAGGTGGGGTGTTGGAAGGTGGGAGAGAGAGGTGGAGCTGTGGGTTTAGAGAGAGGTGGGTGTGTGGGGAGGAGAGATAAGTAGGGGTGTGGGGGGGATAGAGAGAGTTGGGGGTGTGGAGGAGAGAGAGGTGGGGTGTGGGGGGGAGAGAGAGGTGGAGGTGTGGGGGGGAGAGAGGTGGGTGTGTGGGTGAGTGAGAGTTGGGAATGTGGAGGAAAGAGAGATAGAGGTTTGGTGGGAGAGAGGTGTGGGGGGGAGAGAGGTGGGTTGTAGGGGAGAGAGGTGGGGGTGTTGGGGGGAGTGAGAGGTGGGGGTGTTGGGAGGGGAGAGAGAGGTATGGGTGTGGGGAGAGAGAGCTATAGTGGTGTGGGGGGGATAGAGGTGAGGGTGTGGAGTAGAGAGAGAGGTGGGAGTGTGGAGGCGAGAAAGAGGTGTGGGGAGAGAGGTGAGGTTTGGGGGGAGAGAGAGGTGGGGTTGGGGGGATAGAGAGGTGGGGTGTGAGGGAGAGAGAGGTGGGGGTGGTGGGGAAGAGAGGTAGGGGTGTGGAGGGGAGAGAGGTGGGGGTATGGGGGGGAGAGATGTGGGGGAGAGAGAGGTGGGGTGTGTGAGGGTGAGAAAGAGGAGGGGGAGATGTAGGGGTGTGTGGGGGAGAGAGAGGTGGGGGTGTGTGGGGGGGAGAGAGGTGGGGGTGTGGAGGGGGAGAGGTAGGGGTGTGAGAGAGAGATGAGGGTCTTGCAAGGCCACTGACACTAGGGGGCGAGGGGGCTGCTGCTGCTGCCCAGTGGATACTCTAGTCCTGGGCCCTGGGAAAGCTATCTGTGGCTCTGAAAACAAGAACCTCTTTTTTTTTTTTACAAAAAAAGCACTGATTACTCATAAATGAGAAGTGCTACAGATAGATCTTCAAGTCTAGAGACAGCTGGCTTCATCCAGGTTCTACTGGATCAAAATGGTTAAAACGTATGGTAGATATATTATGTGGATTAATCTCAATCTGTTTTCCTCACTTTTATCTGTCCCTGTTGGTTGTACCTCCAATGTTTCAAGTGTTATTTATAAAATAAAAAATACATCAGACCACAGAGACATTCCTCTCATTCATTGGTTTACTGGGAATGAAACAAACTGCTGGTTACCATTTTGAATCCCAAAGCAACAGCTCTTTGCTGTGTAATGTTTTTAAACTGTGATTGAACACCCTGATTGGAAGTGTGAGGCGACTTTGCTCGTGGATATTGAGTTTAAAAAGAATAACCTGATCCGTGTATCGATCTACTTAACAGAGATGGTATTGAAGGGAAGCGGTTAAAGAAACAAATCGATGGTTCTGCATGTATTGAATGCCGCTAGGTGCTTCATTGCCGTTCTTTAGGGACAATAAAGTCTCCCATCCATTGAATACCGGGAAAATAAGATTTGGGGGGTGATGCATTTAGAAAGAATCATGCATATAATTAAGGACTCTTCAAGTAAGTTTGGTAAGAGATGGTCCCCATGAACTACACGCGTAACTAAGGATTAATGAACATGAGTAATAATATACCACTACACACACAATACTTCTGCCAACATATGATGACTTCTACCATACATATAATGTAATGCTCATACAATTATATGACCACTAGACTAGAGTCTTGGACATTGGATGTTGATGTCCTCATTGGTTTCATAGAACCCAACTGCACTGAATTTTTGTTTCATATGTTATTCTTGTTTAGCCCCAGTTCTTCCTTGATTCCTCTTCTGTAACATAAGTCTTTTTAAAAAATTTGATGTGTTTTGATGTTAAACTACAAATGGTGTAATCCAATGTTTCGTACATGTTATGTTGAAAATACAAAATCTGATAAAGAATTTACAAAAAACAATAACCTGAGCAGGACGAACCGCTCCTTCAAAGGTACAAACCTACATACTGTCCTAGAAAACAACTATTTGTAAAGAATTGAACCTTCTTCATGGCATTCCAGGGGCCATATCGACATAGTAGCTACGTCATGGGCAAATGCTTGTTTTATAGAGGCTGATTGGGCAGGCTGCTCCAGAGAAGCAGTTGGCACAACCTACATGGAATTGGAGGACCCTGTGCTCCTTTTTCAGTCATCCACGGGTGTTCATGTGATCGCTACTGAAGCACTTTGGTGCCACTGGTCCTCCGTCACAGTTAAGGTTATTTGTTTAATTGGCTTCCTTAAAGTCCCTTCTGCATTTTTGGAATTTCTGTTTCTTCAGATTTAGAACATGTTGTTGTCCCAGAACGTAACCGCACTGTTCCTAGCCCCAGGGACACAAAGTCCCTGAGATATCCACCTTTTTATATGCCAGTAAAATGAAAGTAAGTTGGAGGCCGCCCAATAGGAATCTGCATTTCATCTTTCCATTACATTGTGGCTCTCTTTTCACCCATAGGATAAGAGCTCGGATAGCAGCCATATTTATTTTCCGAAATAAACCCAAAACACTGGCACATAAAAAGGTTCATATCCTTGAAACCTGGCAGTCCTCAAAGCTCAAATAAGTGTGGTTCAGCTCTGGGGTTCTGATTCTTTAAAAGTATTAAAACATTTAATGTTAAAAATAAGTAGAGGGGATTGCTGCTTTCAAGCTATTTATTCATGCTAACAGGGATGATTTGGCTACTGTTCTTTTTGGTAAATAATTACTAATTGTATTCCTTAGGCTAAGGCCCCGGTCACGGCGCTCTAATGCGCGCCCGCGCTTTCGGCTGCGCGTTCCGGCGATTCCCCGGTCTGCAGCTCACTGCAGGAGCAGAGACGGGGGGGGTGTGCTGGAGGAGTGACGGGGGTGCGGCCATGACGTCACTCGGCAGGTTCGCCCTCATTGGCTGAACCGCCGGGGGGCGTGCCTAGCCGCTCGACGCGAGTTCCTGCTCTCAATTGAGAGCAGGAGTAGCTCTCGCGCGAGCGCTGCGGCCCCCCCTCGCAGCGGGCCCGGCGGCGTTGCGGGGAGGGCTCTGGTGAGCGCAGCGTCCACTGCAGCATGCAGCGGGGGCAAGGCCTAAGGGGCCTTAGAATGGGGAAGTCTTTGAGTCAAGTGTTTTCTTTACCTTTTTCACACCTTGCCCTTATCAGAGAACCAATAAAGATAAGGTGAAGTGGGGAGGGGGACTCGGGCTGCACAAGCACTTGCTGAACACATCGTGACATCACACACAATGAAGCCAACCCCTCCCAAGTCTAAAGTTACCATGGTTATATAATCATTTTAAAATATATATTTTTAAAAGATCCATGTGTCAGATATTGGTAAACAAAGGTTTCAATCACATATATGTAACCTGTTAAACACGTCACTGGCATTAATTCCCCTTGGTTCTGGGAGGTCTTTAAATGCAGAGTTCCACTTTGTCATAAAGAATGCCTTTATTTTTCTTACATTTTGTATTTATTTCATTTACAAAAACTTCCAGTCGTCTTCTGCGTTGGAGAAACGTTGCAGTAAAATGTCAAAATGGTCAGGTTTTTGAATTTTTCTAAAAACTCCTTTGACTTCAGACTGTCACCTCAATTGTGAGAATGATCCAGGTACTCCTCTGAAAATACAATTCATACTACTCCTCAGCAGAGGCTTCTACTTAAACAGCGGAGGAACACTGCATCTATGTCAAACTTGTAATACTCATAATTTAACATATATTCCTCAAATCTACTTAATATGTAATTCATATTTTGATCAACGTTCTTTTCCTATGCATGTAATAATGTGTAATGGTGAAAATGTATGAAAGTTGTTCTAATTAATTATTTGAAGCTATGCAGTGCTATGAGTGCTGTCATTTTCAGCGCATTTAAAGTGTGACATTCCTCGGTCACTTGCTAAATTTTTAGAGTATCACAGTAGAAAAAGTACATTTTTAAAGTATTTTGCATTAGTTGTCAGGCAGAGGTTCAGCCATTGTTATGGACATGATATTCATATGTTAGTGGTCTTGCTATCCATGCAAAAAAACACGTTGAAGAGTGAATCCTGAATGCAAAAAGACAAGTTATGGAAAAAACGTTTGCAAAACAACCTGTTTTGTAACTCAAGTTTTTCTTTTCTATTATCTCTCATCTTTTCTTTCTTAGATTGTTGAAACATCCTTTTGGCCATCATGCTGTGCTCTCTGTTCTCTCTGTTCTCTCTGTTCTTTCTCTCTGTGTTCTTTCTCTCTCTCTCTGTTCTTTCTCTCTCTCTCTCTCTCTTTCTCTCTCTGTTCTTTTTTCTCTGTTCTTTTCTCTCTCTCTCTCTCTCTCTCTTTTAATTTTTTTCTTTTTTTTTCTTCCTTTACTATTTTAATTCCTGGTAAACAAAGTAAGTTGTGGTGAGTAAAAAAAAAGTGACACGAACCCTTCACTGTGCAGCGAACAGCAAATAAAAAAAATACCACTTAAGAACACATTCACATGTCTCAGACAGGTCAACATACCTTTCCCCACTATTATCTCTTAACATACAATGCTCCCCCCCCCTCCTGCAGCCAGGGATTCTGGGTAATGACATGCACTCAATGTGTCACTTTTTGCTTCTTAACCATTTTAACATGAATCCCAAAGACTGGGTTAAAAAAAAGTACTTTGTCAGCAAACCTACTCACAGGCAGTTGCTTCAACTTTTTGGTCTCATTAGTTTTTAGGAGGGTTATACTGGTTTTGCAATGTAAAGCTGTGACATTTTCGTACTGGTAGAATTTGTTTCACACAATACGTTGTGTTCAAATTACACCTGTAAAAAATGTTCTACCACCAACACATTGCAAGGTCAGTGCAACCAGCCTCACACTGATGAGATCCAAAAGGTCGAAACAGCTGTCTGTCAGTAGGTTTGCTGGCTATGCACTTCTTTAATGGAGGATGGAGATGCACACCTGAATTAACATGGATACGCTGGTGCTCTGTCCCGGCAGAAACTGCAACGCCCAAAAACTATCTGTACACTTCACAAGAGGGGAGGGCACACCCGACTTTATGAAAATAAAAAAATGATTTTATTCTAAATTGTTATTGTTTTGCTGTATATACAACACCTTCTTCAGGATTTAAGAACATGATACACAAACAGCCAGAATATAAGTGCACAGAAATAGGAAGATAAAAAAACACCAAAATACATACCCTACTCCCCCAGAGGCCGCCGTGACGTCCCGTTCCCCCCTCCCCCGCTCCGATAAGGACACAGAGACCACCCACCAATGCAGAGAAAGAAAGAAACATAATGAATATATCCTTAGTGGAAAACATTCACTGTTATATAGGAAACATTGTATTAAATACCAAGTGGTAACAATATATCCCACTACATCTGATAGACCAGCCAATGCTAAACGCCGATATACTGCTGTTCATCAGTAGCCCCCGGGGGGAGGTGGGAGGAGGGGTGGGACATGTATTTTGGTGGGTGTTTTCCAATTTCTGTGCACTTATATTCTGGATGTTTGTGTATCGTGTTCTTAAGTCCTGAAGAAAGTGTTGTATATACGTCGAAACATTGACAATTTATAATAAAATATTTTTTTATTTTCTTAAAGCCCCGGTGTGCCCTGCTCCCTTGTGAAGTGTACGTGTGCTTCTTTAGCCCGGGCTTTGCTGTAAAAAAAAAATGTGTAAAACAGCACACAAAAGCTCATAGGAATCCATGTTAAAATAGATAAGAAGCAAAAAGCGACACACTATGAGTACTCATTTGCATGTCATTACCCAGAATGCCTGGTTTGGTGGACCTGTCTGAGACATGAGCATATGCTCATACGTGGTATCTTTTTATTAATTTCTGTTTTCCTTTTTTGACCTACTATTCCTTCTTCTCTCCTGCTGTCACTCAGTGCTGTTTTCCATTGATTCTTCCTCTTGTATGTTGTGTTCACCTCCTGACTCCTTTCCTTCACTGCACCCTGTCTTTCAATCACAAAACTAAACCAGTTGTGTAGGACCACGAGGAGATGCTGGCATTTATGTTTCATCCAAAGAAACACATACTAATACTTTTCATTGAGAAATTGGACAGTTAGTTCGTTCAAGAGACACTGAGATGCTACAGTACACTATGATTCATATTGGAAACACACAGAAGAAGAAAGGGGTGTGTGTTAAAGTTTTACACAAAGGTGCTCACTCATTATAAATTTTTCAGCTGAGGGGCAGGGGCAAAAAGCAATCTCACCTGGCCTTGGAGCAAACACAGAAATGACCCCTTGCTTACAAGAAACCTGCCTGTTCTTGGATGCTAAGATGCAACAATAACTTGCACATGATTTACATGAGAAGTTTGGAGGACTGTGACATTTAATTTTACTTCTGGCACTGTCATTTTCTTCCTCGTCCCTTCATGAGAAATCTCCCTTCCCAACCTAAGCTGCATCAATTCATTAACACATAGATACACTTTCAGGGGGGTTGATATAGCGTCCCAAATAGTTATGGGATGTTAGACTTTGTCCACAGTGCTGAATGAGCCGACTCCAGCCCAATACATTTCTCTAATTTAACTTACTGGTGCTCCTAACAGCTGGAAACCCGTGGGGTGTTCCTAGTTCTTCATTGTGACCACATTGTTGCTGGAAGGAACTGCAGTGAATTGCTTAGAATTTCAGTGCAGTGCCCACTAAGAGCAAACAGGTTAGTCCACTTAGAGACTATTTGCCCATTATCTGTGATTAAACCTATGTGGTCTTTATTTCTTACATATGGTACTGATGGCACCTAGGGACTGCACGAGTTGGGGGTGGAGACATAGGACATTTGCAGGATCCACCCCTTTAAAACTGACAGTGTCTTCAATGAATCGTTACTATTGCAGCTACATGCAACATCCAAAGAAGAAGTCCATGAAAGTCGTGAGTGGGGATTGGGCCTGCAGAACTTCATCTTTTTAGGAGCCCTTGGGCATTTATTGATGTGGCTGACATGGTAATAAGTCACTATTGGGTAATGGAGACTTAACTATGTAACTGCCAGAGAGATTAAAAGCAATGAAGCACTTAGTTAAAGGCACAATTACATTTAGCAATTTACATTGGTGAACTTTACAATAAAGTGCAAACACTCAGCAGTGAAATTCCTAATCTATAAACTTTTTGACGTTATTTTATGATTTAAGATTTATTTAATAGATCTTTCAAATGTTGGCTCAGATGTTTGTGTAGAGTCCAATAAAGTGAAAGAATGCACAATACATCCGGTATTCATTAGGGGCTGGTTAGTTTTGTTTTTTTAATTAACCAGGGAAATAATCCAACAACGCCAGACTCTGCAGTGTAAAAAGGGTTTACAAAACCACAATAACAGCTATTATCTACTGAGCTTCTGCACAGAAAAAATATATTTCCCCAAATTATAAATCTATTGGATAATTTACAAATGAAAATGAGAAAATAAATATATTTTAAACATGCTACCATGGGACAAAGTAGGTTGATCTTCACCTTAAAAATGTAGTACAATTCAGGACGTGACAAATATTGTGCATTGTCTGTGCTCCTATTTATCTTTGAATTTCCACCGTCTATATTTGGGAATGTGTAATTTGACAGAGGTAGAAAGATAATAGAAGTTATTGTGGCAAGTTTGGACTTTTAACAGTTGTACTCCCATTGTGTATAAGAAAGTCTTTTTTTTTTTTTTTTTTTTTAGATAGTTGGATGTTTTGATGGGTAATGTTAAATATGTTAAATGCTTAAACAATTACAACAATGTAGAATAAATATGTAAAATATGAACTGAATTATTTCGATGTATGCAAGAAAAATGATAATAACATAAATTCAGATAATAGAGCTGATCACAGTGTTTGTAAGAAATGGGCACACGGAACTATAAGACTAAACACGAGCCTGAGGAGAGTTTCATATTGTTTTACTAACAAACATGCAACATTTGTGCGTCACCTGAATGAACATATCACGCCTACAGCTCCAGTCGTCTGAAATATATACATATATACTTCTAAAGCTCCATGTATATGTAGTAAGGAGAAGCACAAACTATGTATATTTGATTCTCTCTATTTTTCTGTCTTTAAATATTTAATGTGTACATACATACCAATAAAATAATGCGTGTATATATATATATATATATATATATATATATATATATATATATTTATATATATATATATATATATATATATATATATATATATATATATAAAAATAATTATATTAAATATATATATATATATATATTCATATGAAATGCTAATGTGTCCCGTTGTTTAATTCGCTTGTGTGATCTCAGCTACAGATGCTGAATTCCCCGTGATGAGGAACAAAATGAGAATTCAAAGAGCACAGACCTCGCTCCCTGCCCTGCGAGGGTCCCACCTTAGTGTGGGTGTTATTAGTCTGCTGGGCCATTTGTGTGGGATAGTAGAGAACGTCCTGAAATATCAACCACGGAGACAGCTCTGCGCGGCCTTCTTCTGTTCCACCATGTGAAATTGAGTTAGCTGGGAGTTAAAATTTCATCTCAGCAATGGAATAGTAATTTGCCATTAGAAGGGAGGGGGGGGATACATTAAAACCCTTGCCAAGGCTTTGCTGTTTTTCTTTTAAAGTGCACAAATACAGTACAAGTAGAAAATGTTCAGTACAATAAGTCTGCTGTCCATAGTTTTTTCCTAGTTGCCCGAAACTATAATAAACAGATTAACGATGGGGGGGGGGGGGGGGGGGATGAATCCTTCTTGATGTTTGTAATTTAAATACACAAATTAATAGTGCATGCACATTTTATCTCTCTGTATGCCTGACGCAGAAGGAAAAACACCAATTTCATGTATATCTTAAAAATAAGTTTAATTCAATATTATGGAAATTGTTCTGATGCCCTAAGCATAATTAATTTGTTTTAACCTATAATGTTGTTTTTATTTTTTATATATATATATATATATATATATATATATATATATATATATATATATATATATATATATATATATACACATACACAATTTATTATTATTATTATTATATTTACACGTGGCAATATGTAATATAGTATATGCAGCATAAATAATATTTTGGAAAAATACATACAAAACAGATTGTTATAAATGTAAGTAGGAACAAATCGAGCTTCTTGTTTGCTACACTCTTGCCTTTGAAGTGTAGATGTATATCTTTTTCAGCCTGTTTAAAGATGTGAACACATATAAAACGCTAAATTAACACGTTTTAATGTCAGTGTTTTTTTCCTCTAAAAGGCATCTGGAATTCATGGCTCAACGTGACTTCAGGAGAACACAACAGAAAAGTTCGCTTTACTTAAATATAAAAATATAAATTACGCGAGAAAATACAGTTGACTTGCTGCTAATGCAAACTTCTTTTCCCCCATAAAGTCCCCTTGAATGTAAAAATATTAACCAAAACCAGCAATCTTACGGCGTCAATTAAATTAGTCTAAAAAAAATAATACAAAATACATCTTAAAATGTTACCGTTTCGTTTAACACCTAAAAATAAAATAGAAAACAAATAAATAAATGCATATATTCCAAGATACTAAACACTGGTACCGACTATGCGAAGAAAACTTTAAGCTCATATAAATCTCTATCCTGAATATTTAAATTTTTTTGGGATAACTTTAAGACACTAATACAAATAATACATTACATACGTAAAAATAGAGATGGTATATATATATATATATATATATATATATATATATATATATATATATATATATATATATATATATATATATATATGTATGTATATGTATATGTATATATATGTATATACTCTTAAAACCTCAAACCTGAAGTCCAGGAGAATTGGGAGTTTAGCAGAAACCATTGTGGAAACTGATCAAGGAAGATTGTACTAGGGCTGAATACTAACTTAAACATGAAAAGGGCTTTAGGGGGCCATGCGAACTGTCCCTGTCCAGATGATTAATGGGGGTGAATTAGGGGTGAAATCCAACCCCTAGGAAGAAAAAAAAAAAAAAACAAGCAAAGTGATTTCACTAACAAAAATCCTTTGCCTTAGGAAACTACACATATGCCTTTATTCTTAAATAATATTAACAAACATAGAAAAAGAATACAGTTAGAACGAGAGATTTTTTTTATATTCTTTATTGTATCAAATGGTTAATTCAAAGACTAGTCAAAAATACAGACAAACGCAGTTAGATAAATCGCTTAAAAAAGGCAGATAGATTTTCAAACGAAAAAAAAAAAGCATAGATCTCGCTTTATATCTATAGGAATAAATTAAAATAGACAACTGGAAGTATAAAACAAACAAAAAAATAGACAAAAATATTTTAACTGACTTGACGCCAACGCATATAAATATATGTTTCATTTTGTTTTCTAATAAAAGAGTAAAATTCAGAAGTTACAAAAAATTGAGAGTCGGCTTTACATAAATACAGTTCAAAATAGAACTAAATTTAGGAAGAAAATCATTTATTCGCTTAAAGATTTAAAACAATTCACCCATAAAAGACTGACATTGCAGTTTGTGTAGGGACTCACAATAAGTGGCAGTTACCGTGGCAGGCTAAGTTAAGTCTATTGAGGATACAGGACATATTGCTCGAAATAGCCTTTAATTGGTTGCTTATGTGAAATTACTTTGTGTGATCCATGCATAGTCGTGTATTGTGCATAGCTCAATAAATACATGTGATATGTAGGGGGTAAATACTGTTTCTGGATTTACATGTACAGGTTTTTTTAATGACATAATGGGACAGAGCAAATTGCCCTTCTGTTTCAAAGGGTAGACAGTCCTACAGATGTGTCAGCACTGGAGGTTCCTGAGAACACCCCTGAGGCACAGGATGTATGTTTAAGTCTGTGTAGGTGGGATGTGGGTCACACGGCCCAAGATGGTGTTTGCTTGGAATTTGTGCTGCACAGCTGTAGTCCATACTATCTGAAGAAGGATGGGGGAGGTTGAAAATGGAGCAGTTTCCAGACCCATTTTCCAGGTAATTTCCTCCAATATAAGTCTGGCTGCTCTGCAAACCAGGGGTATCATAGTTAGCTTCCCCTTGCATAGAGGGGAGATCGTATTCAGAGGCAACAGACTGAGCCCCATATCTTTTTGGGGCTGGGGGGTTTTCAAACAGAGGTGCTGAGTAAGCTGTTAAACCATACATGTTGCCTTGGGTCTTGCTGTAAGCATTAGCCATGGGCACTTCATACCCACTCTCATCATCTATAGGTAGTTGGTTGGTGAAGGATACCAGTGAAGGGCTTCTACTTGGAGACTGGCCCCCAGGAGAGATCCCTCCACATTTGCCCTTATGGTCCTTCTTGTATTTCATTCTCCTGTTCTGGAACCAGATCTTAATCTGTCTCTCAGATAAATTAAGCAACTTGGCCATCTCCAGTCTCCTTGGGCGACAGAGGTAGCGGTTGAAGTGAAACTCTTTCTCAAGTTCCACCAGCTGAGAGTTTGTGTAGGCAGTCCTGGCCCTCTTGGATGCTGAGCTTAGGAAACTATTATCCAACGAATTATCATCTTCTGAAAAACAAAAATATATATATTTTTCCAGTTGTTGTTTAAAACTCAAGAGTAAGCTCAATTAGCATTACTTAATAATAAGGAACAACTGAATGTTAAAGGATAAACGTGCATTAGCTGTAAATGCATCAGTATTTGAAGTGGGAGGTCACAATCAGGAATCATAGTTCCTTGTGGGTTTGGTGAACTCCTGTTGTATGCTCTTGGGAACTGATCTAGTTTACTAAGTAAAATTCTCCTCATCCCTGTGTGATCGTGCCCCTCTGTAATAAAAGACATATCATTGAATTGGGAAACACATTGTGAACACTATACCATGGAAACAAATTAACATTTATACCCCACTTTTCTTCTTTGTGTCTCAGGAATCCTAAATTAGAATGTAAGCTCTTTAGTGCAAAAACCACCTGTATCTGTAAATTACACTATATATATATATATATATATATATATATATATATATATATATATATATATATATATATATATATATATATATATATATATATATATATATAATCCACACGAAGTCAGTCAGCACACTAATGTAAGGCATAAAACAGATGCTCATCCCATAGAAATCCAAAAAACATATTTACCAGCCCAAAGACCAGTAAAAGGAGACAGCACACTGCCTATACTAGTCCAGAAACAATTGTATTGAAACAATAGTTACACAGTAACCAACGTTTCGGTCCCACAGGGAGACCTTCCTCAGGGCTCTGAGGAAGGTCTCCCTGTGGGACCCAAACGTTGTCTACGGTGTAACTATTGTTTCAATACAATTGTTTCTGGACTAGTATAGGCAGTGTGCTGTCTCCTTTTACTGGTCTTTGGGCTGGTAAATATGATATATATATATATATATATATATATATGTATATATGTATATATATATATATATATATATATATATATATATATATATATATATATATATATAATTCGATTAGTTTTAATGTACCCACACAAGTGTTTGAGGATTAAGTCCAGATATATATGTGCCTCTGTGTGTGTGTGTGTGTGTATATATAAATATATATATATACACATACACACACACACACACACACACACACACACATACAAATATTTATTTGTGTATGTATGTTTATGTGTGCACACGATTAGCAATGCTCAGGTCTTTTACATGTCACATATCCAATACTGAATAAATGAGTAAAATACTACAGGAACCGGATTATAACTAGATAACTTTTACAGATCTCGGTCTATTATTAACACTTTTACAACAAAGTGTGTTTTTATTATTGTGAGACTTATGTGCATTGTACTTATGTGTACTAGTGGTTAGTGCAAAGGGTGGGGTGAGTCCCGAAAACTTTATAATAACCCAAGTGTTATCTAAATCCTTTGAACAGACACGTTGTTATCTAAAGTGAGAAACGACTCCATGCAATGACCTCATGTCACAATATATCCATGTGAAGTTGTTTTTAACTTCGTATAATGTCTTGTATATGTATATAAGCTACATTCACCTGGTAGCAGGTAAAGCTTGTGGTGGAAGAAGTGAAGACCTCACAGAATGTTTACCTGGTGGGGGAGGGAGCTGTTTCTTCTGCTTGGAGTTTTGACGATTTTCTTTCATCCAGGGGAATATCTGTTTGGGTAGGTGGTTGGTTCTATTGGATTTCTTAGTGCCAGTGACGTCAGCAGAAGCAGAGACTGGTTCAGTGCCTTGCTTGGATGGGCAGCTCTGGGTTGAGGTTGATTTTGGAATGGGAGAAGCTGAGGAAGGTGACAGGGGCTTGTGAGCTTGTTCTGAAACATCAGACACATGGAAGGTAATGCCTTTGATAGAATGTTGATCTTTATGGCTGGTGGGACCATTGGTGGCTTCTGTCTGGTGGCAGTAAGGAGGCTGATATTCATTCTCACTTGTATAGGTCTGTTGCCCAAGATAGCCCATACCGTTGGTTTCCTGGAAACCACAACCCCCAAAAGAACCTGAGTTGTCATAGTAAAGTGATTTCTGCATCTCCTCAATCTTCTTAGTCTTCACAGGGGAAATGTGACACCTTAACTTAGAAGTGATAAAGTCTCAGAGATCAGGTGGGCGGCAGTTCTGAAATGACCCCTCCTGATGGTCTTGAGTCAGGCTTATCACGCAGAGGGTAGGTAATGGACCAGCATCCTAAATTTGTACCCGTGCCATGTCTTCACCCAGACCAAACAAGCTGTACAAAGTGGTACAAAACCTGCTGACACACAGAAAAAAAATGAGAAGGGGGAATCATGAATTAAATGGGTGACAGGGGTCCAAACGCTTTGGGAACCACCTTCTGACGTAATCTGAGGTTGAACCTAC